>NC_057798.1:181595145-181698685 GCF_018294505.1 Triticum aestivum | reverse complement strand
AGGCAGGATCGATCGGCTCAGTTAGCAGCAGTAGCGAATGAATCGCTCCATCGGGTTTAGTTAACAGCCATCGATCGATCGCTCGGGTTCAGTAACACGTAGCCTGCAGTGCAATCACTCGGGTCCAGTTAGAGCCCAATGCCTCGCTCGGGTTCAATTAGAGCCAATGCCTCGCACACACGCGCATACGTACGAGAGAAATGTGCATCGCTTGGCCCCCGACCTCCCACCGTAACCGGCAACTCCGTGAAATTTTCCTCCCCCTCGCTTCTACCACGGTTTTTTCCATCATGGACGGCCCAAAGAATGTCATGCAGCTGCATCTCCGGCCTACCCAGGACGAAAAGCCCATTTTCTGTCATGATTTTTTGTCATAGAAGTAGGAGCCCGCCACATCTATGATGATACCGGGTTTTGTCACAATTATCGTCATAGAAGTGTCATATGTATGGCAGACAAAAAATTCATTCGGCCCAAAATGTCACGGATGTGTCTTTTTTTTGTAGTGGTGCCCCCTTTCCACGTATATAAAGGAGAAAGGGGGAGGCTAGCCGGCCATCCTAGGGTGCGCTCCACAAGGGGAGTCCTACTAGGACTACTAGTCCTAGTAGGATTCCACCAAGAGGGAGAGAGGGGGAAGGAAGAAGAGGGAGAGGGAGAAGGAAAGGGGGGCGCCGCCCCCCCCCCCATTCCCTAGTCCTATTCATACCTAAGGTGGAGGGGGCACGTTGCCTGCCCTGGCCGCCCCCTGTCTCTCTCCACCAAGGCCCATGTGGCCCATTAGTTCCTCTGGGAGGTTCCGGTAACCCTCCGGCACTCCGGTTTTATTCGAAACTTTTCCGGAACACTTCTGGTGTCCGGATATAGCCGTCCAATATATCAATCTTTATGTCTCAACCATTTCGAGACCCCTTGTCACGTCTGTGGTCTCATCCGGGACTCCGAACAATCTTTGGTCATCAAAAACACACTCATAATACATATCATCATCGAACATTAAGCGTGCGGACCCTACGGGTTTGAGAACTATGTAGACATGACCAAGACACATCTCCGGTCAATAACCAATAGTGGAACCTGGATGCTCATATTGGATCCTACATACTCTACGAAGATCTTTATCGGTCAAACCGCATAACAACATACGTTGTTCCCTTTGTCATCGGTATGTTACTTGCCCGAGATTCGATCGTCGGTATCATCATACCTAGTTCAACCTCGTTACCGGCAAGTCTCTTTACTCGTTCCGTAATACTTCATCCCGCAACTAACTCATTAGTCACAATGCTTGCAAGGCTTATAGTGATGAGTATTACCGAGAGGGCCCAGAGATACCTCTCCGAAACACGGAGTGACAAATCCTAATCTCGATCTATGACAACCCAATAAACACCTTCGGAGACACTTGTAGAGCACCTTTATAATCACCCATTTACATTGTGACGTTTGGTAGCACACAAAGTGTTCCTCCAGTATTCGGGAGTTGCATAATCTCATAGTCTGAGGAACGTGTATAAGTCATGATGAAAGCAGTAGCAATGAAACTGTAACAATCATAATGCTAAGCTAATGGATGGGTCATGTCCATCACATCATTCTCCTAATGATGTGATCCCGTTCATCAAATGACAACACATGTCTATGGCTAGGAAACATAACCATCTTTGATTAACGAGCTAGTCTAGTAGAGCCATACTAGGGACAATGTGTTTTGTCTATGTATTCACACATGTACTAAGTTTCTGGTTAATACAATTCTAACACCCATGGAGCTTTGGTGCTGATCATGTTTTGCTCGTGGAAGAGGCTTAGTCAATGGGTCTACAATAGTCAGATCCGTATGTATCTTGCAAATCTCTATGTCCCCTTCTGACACTTGATGAGGGATGGAATTGCAGCGTCTCTTGATGTGCTTGGTTCTCTTGTGAAATATGGATTCCTTTGCCAAAGCAATTGTACCAGTATTGTCACAAAAGATTTTCATTGGACCCAATGCACTAGGTATGACACCAAGATTGGATATGAACTCCTTCATCCAGACTCCTCATTTGCTGCTTCCGAAGCAGCAATGTTCTTCGCTTCACACGTAGATCCCGCCACGACGCTTTACTTGGAACTGCACCAACTGACAACTGCTCCATTCAATAAAAATACGTATCCCTTTTGCGACTTAGAGTCATCCAGATCAGTGTCAAAGATTGCATCGACGTAACCGTTTACAACGAGCTCTTTGTCACCTCATAAATGAGAAACATATCCTTAGTCCTTTTCAGGTATTTTAGGATGTTCTTGACCGCTGTCTAGTGCTCCACTCCGGGATTACTTTGGTACCTCCCTGTTATGCTTATAGCAAGGCATACATCATGTCTGGTACACAGCATGGCATACATGATAGAACCTATGGCTGAAGCATAGGGAATGACTTTCATTTTCTCTCTATCTTCTGCAGTGGTCGAGCATTGAGTCTGACTCAACTTCACACCTTGTAACATAGGCAAGAACCCTTTCTTTGACTGATCCATTTTGAACTTCTTCAAAACTTTATCAAGGTATGTGCTTTGTGAAAGTCCAATTAAGCGTCTTGATCTATCTCTATAGATCTTGATGCCTAATATGTAAGCAGCTTCTCCAAGGTCTTTCATAGAAAAACTCTTATTCTGGTATCCCTTTATGTTATCCAGAAATTCTATATCATTTCCAATAAACAATATGTCATCCACATATAATATTACAAATGCTACAGAGCTCCCACTCACTTTCTTGTAAATACAGGCTTCTCCAAAAGTATGTATAAAACCATATGCTTTGATCACACTATCAAAGCGTTTATTCCAACTCCGAGAGGCTTGCACCAGTCCATAAATGGATCGTTGGAGCTTGCACACTTCGTTAGCACCCTTTGGATTGACAAAACCTTCTGGTTGCATCATATACAACTGTTCTTCTAGAAATCCATTCAGGAATGTAGTTTTGACATCCATCTGCCAAATTTCATAATCATAAAATGTGGCAATTGCTAACATGATTCAGACAGACTTAACCATCGCTGCGGGTGAGAAAGTCTCATCATAGTCAACTTCTTGAACTTGTCGAAAAACTTTCGCAACAAGTCGAGCTTTGTAGACAATAACATTACCGTCTGCGTTGGTCTTCTTCTTGAAGATCCATTTATTTTCTATGGCTTGCCGATCATCGGGCAAGTCCACCAAAGTCCACACTTTGTTCTCATACATGGATCCCATCTCATATTTCATGGCCTCGAGCCATTTCGCGGAATCTAGGCTCATCCTCGCTTCCTCATATTTTGTAGGTTCACCATGGTCTAGTAACATGACTTCCAGAACAGGATTACCGTACCACTCTGGTGCGGATCTTACTATGGAATACCTACAAGGTTCGGTAGTAACTTGATCTGAAGTTTCATGATCATCATCATTAGCTTCTTCACTAATTGGTGTAGGAATCACTGGAACTGATTTTTTTGATGAACTACTTTCCAATAAGGGGAAAGTACAATTACTTCATCAAGTTCTACTTTCCTCCCACTCACTTCTTTCGAGAGAAACTCCATCTCTAGAAAGGATCCATTCTTAGCAACAAATGTTTTGCCTTTGGATCTGTGATAGAAGGTGTACCCAAAAGTTTCCTTTGGGTATCCTATGAAGATGCACTTCTCCGATTTGGGTTCGAGCTTATCAGGTTCAAGCTTTTTCACATAAGCCTTGCAGCCCCAAACTTTAAGAAATGACAACTTTGGTTTCTTGCCAAACCACAGTTCATAAGGAGTCATCTCAATGGATTTTGATGGTGCCCTATTTAAAGTGAATGCAGCCGTCTCTAAAGCATAACCCCAAAACAATAGCGGTAAATCAGTAAGAGACATCATAGATCACACCATATCCAATAAAGTACGATTATGACGTTAGGACACACCATTTCGATGTGGTGTTCCAGGTGGTGTTAACTGTGAAACTATCCCATGTTGTTTCAAATGAAGAGCAAACTCGTAACTCAAATATTCTCCTCCACGATCAGATCGTAGAAACTTTGTTTTCTTGTTATGATGATTTTCCACTTCACTCTGAAATTCTTTGAACTTTTCAAATGTTTCAGACATATGCTTCATTAAGTAGATATAACCATATCTGCTCAAATCATCTGTGAAGGTAAGAAAATAACGATACCCGCCACAAGACTCAACACTCATTGGACCGCATACATCTGTATGTATTATTTCCAATAAGTCAGTAGCTCATTCCATTGTTCCAGAGAATGGAGTTTTAGTCATCTTGCCCATGAGGGACGGTTCGCAAGTACCAAGTGATTCATAATCAATTGATTCCAAAAGTCCATCAGCATGGAGTTTCTTCATGCGCTTTACACCGATATGACCCAAACGGCAGTGCCACAAATAAGTTGCACTATCATTATCAACTTTGCATCTTTTGGCTTCAATATTATGAATATGTGTATCATCACTATCGAGATTTATCAAAAATAGACCACTCAGCAAGGGTGCATGACCATAAAAGATATTACTCATATAAATAGAACAACCATTATTCTCTGATTTAAATGAATAACAGTCTCGCATCAAACAAGATCCAGATATAATGTGCATGCTCAACGCTGGCACCAAATAAAATTATTTAGGTCTAAAACTAATCCTGAAGGTAGATGTAGAGGTAGCGTGCCGACGACGATCACATTGACTTTGGAACCATTTCCCACGTGCATCGTCACCTCGTCCTTAGCCAATCTTTGTTTAATCCGTAGCCCCTGTTTCGAGTTGCAAATATGAGCAACAGAACCAATATCAAATACCCAGGCACTACTACGAGCATTAGTAAGGTACACATCAATAACATGTATGTCAAATATACCTTTCACTTTGCCATCCTTCTTATCTGCCAAATACTTGGGGCAGTTCTACTTCCAGTGTCCAGTCCCTTGGCAGTAGAAGCACTCAGTTTCAGGCTTAGGTCTAGACATGGGTTTCTTCTCCCGAGCAGCAACTTTCTTGCCGTTCTTCTTGAAGTTCCCCTTCTTCCCTTTGCCCTTTTTCTTGAAACTAGTGGTCTTGTTGACCATCAACACTTGATGCTCCTTCTTGATTTCTACCTCCGCAGCCTTTAGCATCACGAAGAGCTCGGGAATAGTCTTGTTCATCCCTTGCATATTATAGTTCATCACAAAGCCTTTATAGCTTGGTGGTAGTGATTGAAGAACTCTGTCAATGACACTATCATCAGGAAGATTAACTCCCAGCTGAGTCAAGTGGTTATGGTACCCAGACATTTTGAGTATGTGTTCACTGGCAGAACTATTCTCCTCCATTTTGCAGTTGTAGAACTTGTTTGGAGACTTCATATCTCTCAACTCGGGCATTTACTTGAAATATTAACTTCAACTCTTGGAACATCTCATATGCTCCATGACGTTCAAAACGTCTTTGAAGTCCCGATTCTAAGCCGTAAAGCATGGCACACTAAACTATCGATTAGTCATCAGCTTTGCTCTGCCAGACGTTCTTAACGTCATCAGTAGCATCTACAGCAGGCCTGGCACCCAACGGTGCTTCTAGGACGTAATTCTTCTGTGTAGCAATGAGGATAATCCTCAAGTTATGGACCTAGTCTGTGTAGTTGCTGCCATCATCTTTCAACTTAGCTTTCTCTAGGAACGCATTAAAATTCAAAGGAACGGTAGCACGGGCCATTGATCTACAATAACATAGACACACAAAATAACTATCAGGACTAAGTTCATGATAAATTAAAGTTCAATTAATCATATTACTTAAGAACTCCCACTTAGATAGACATCCCTCTAGTCATCTAAATGACCACGTGATCCAAATCAACTAAACCATGTCCGATCATCATGTGAGATGGAGTAGTTTTCAATGCTGAACATCACTATATTGATCATATCTACTATATGATTCACGTTCGACCTTTCAGTCTTAGTGTTCCGATGCCATATCTACATATGCTAGGCTCGACAAGTTTAACCCGAGTATTCTGCGTGTGCGAAACTGGCTTGCACCCGTTGTATGTGAACATAGAGCTTATCACACCCGATCATCACGTGGTGTCTCGACACGACGAACTGTAGCAACGGTGCATACTCAGGAAGAACACTTATACCTTGAAATTTAGTAAGGGTTCATCTTATAATGATATCGCCGTACTAAGCAAAATAAGATGCATAAAAGATAAACATCACATGCAATCAAAATATGTGACATGATATGGCCATCATCATCTTGTGCTCATGATCTCCATCACCGAAGCATCGTCATGATCTCCATTGTCACCGGCGCGACACCTTGATCTCCATCATAGCATCGTTGTCGTCTCGCCAACTATTGTTACTACGACTATTGCTACCGCTTAGTGATAAAGTAAAACAATTACATTGTGATTGCATTGCATACAATAAAGCGACAACCATATGGCTCCTGCCAGTTGCCGATAACTTTGTTATAAAACATGATCATCTCATACAACAATTTATATCACATCATGCCTTGACCATATCACATCACAGCAAGCACTGCAAAAACAAGTTATACGTCCTCTACTTTGTTCTTGCAAGTTTTACGTGGCTGCTACAGGCTTCTAGCAAGAACCATTCTTACCTATGCATTAAAACCACAACGATTTTTTGTCAAGTGTGTTGTTTTAACCTTCAACAAGGACCGGCCGTAGTCAAACTCGATTCAACTAAAGTTGGAGAAACAGACACCCGCCAGCCACCTATGTGCAAAAGCACGTCAGTAGAACTAGTCTCATGAACATGGTCATGTAATGTCGGTTCGGGACGCTTCATCAAACAATACCGCTGAATCAAAGTAAGACGTTGGTGGTAAGCAGTATGACTATTATCACCCACAACTCTTTGTGTTCTACTCATGCATATAACATCTACGCATAGACCTGGCTCAAATGCCACTGTTAGGGAACGCAGTAATTTCAAAACATTTCCTACGATCACGCAAGATCAATCTAGGTGATGCATAGCAACGAGAGGGGAGAGTGTGTCCATGTACCCTCGTAGACCGAAAGCGGAAGCGTTTCAATAACGCGGTTGATGTAGTCGAACGTCTTCACGATCCAACCGATCCAAGTACCGAGCGTACGGCACCTCCGTGTTCAGCACACGTTCATCTCAATGACGTCCATCGTGCTCTTGATCCAGTTGAGGAGAGTGTGAGTTCCGTCAGCACGATGGCGTGGCGATGGTGATGATGATGCTACTGGCACAGGGCTTTGCCTAAGATCTACGATGGTATGATCAAGGTGTGTAACTGTGGAGTAGGGCACCCCACATGGTTGGGAGAGAAACTTGTGTGTTCTAGGGTGCCCCCTTGCCTCCGTATATAAAGGAGCAAGGGGGAGGCTGGCTGGCCCTCCTAGGGCGCGCCCCACAAGGGGAGTCCTACTAGGACTACTAATCCTAGTAGGATTCCATCAAGAGGGAGAGAGGGGGAAGGAAGGAGAGGGAGAGAACGAAGGAAAGGGGGGCGCCCCCCCCCCTTCCCTAGTCCAATTCGGACCCAAGGGGGAGGGGGCGCGTGGCCTGCCCTGGCTGCCCCTCCCTCTCTCCACCAAGGCCCATGTGGCCCAGGTAACCCTCCGGCACTCCTGTTTTATCCGAAGCTTTTCTGGAACACTTCCGGTGTCTGAATATAGCCGTCCAATATATCAGTCTTTGTGTATCGATCATTTCGAGACTCCTTGTCACGTTCGTGATCTCATCTGGGACTCCGAAAAATATTCGGTCATCAAAAACACATTACTCATAATACATAGCGTCATCGAACGTTAAGCGTGCGGACCCTACGGGTTCGAGAACTATGTAGACATGACCGAGACACATCTCCGGTCAATAACCAATGGCGGATCCTGGATGCTCATGTTGGCTCCTACATATTCTATGAAGATCTTTATCGGTCAAACCGCATAACAACGTACGTTGTTCCCTTTGTCATCGGTATGTTACTTGCCCGAGATTCGATCGTCGGTATCATCATACTTAGTTCAATCTCATTACCAGAAAGTCTCTTTACTCGTTCTGTAATACTTCATCTCGCAACTAACTCATTAGTCACAATGCTTTCAAGGCTTATAGTTATGAGTATTATCGAGAGGGCCTAGAGATACCTCTCCGAAACACGGAATGACAAATCCTAATCTTGATCTATGCCAACCCAACAAACACCTTCGAAGACACCTGTAGAGCACCTTTATAATCACCCATTTACGTTGTGATGTTTGGTAGCACACAAAGTGTTCTTCGGTATTTGGGAGTTGCATAACCTCATAGTCTGAGGAACATGTATAAGTCATGAAGAAAGCAGTAGCAATGAAACCATAATGATCATAATGCTAAGCTAATGGATGGGTCATGTTCATCACATCGTTCTCCTAATGATGTGATCCCGTTCATCAAATGTCAACACATGTCTATAGTTAGGAAACATAACCATCTTTGATTAACGAGCTAGTCTAGTAGAGGCACACTAGGGATAATGTATTTTGTCTATGTATTCACACATGTACTAAGTTTTCGGTTAATACCATTCTAGCATGAATAATAAACATTTATCATGAAATAAGGAAAAAAATAATAACTTTATTATTGCCTCTAGGGCATATTTGTTGGAGATATGCCCTAGAGACAATCATGTATGATGATATTTCATATGTGTTTATGAATAAAGATAGTCCTTGGATGCAATCAATGATACTAGTTGGCAAGTACGTGACTTGTCTGTGAGATCTTGTGTTTAATGATACATCCTAAATTGTCCCTAGTCGCAAGTGACGTGTGGGTACAAGTCGGACTAGACTAGCATATGACACGATGGATGGCTCGGTCTCACTAGCCATGGAGCATTGGATGATAACCATATAATATGGACTCGAAAGGATCTGGTCGGATTCGATGTAGTCCAATCCGAGTCGAGGTAAGGTCCGAGTCAGACAGACCCAACTATGAGACGCAGTGATATGTCATCTATGAGTCTCTAGTACAACATACGTTCTATGTCCTAAGACCTGAGTTGGCGCATGTACTCGGGATGGTGACAGACCTGCTTTGGGCCGACCAAACGCTACTCCATAACTGGGTAGTTACAAAGGTAGGTTTTAGGCTTGTCCAGACCCATGTTGCGAGACATGGTCGAGCAAGATTGGATTTGCCCCTCCGATTAGGAGAGATATACTCTGGGCCCCTCGTGTGATCCGACCAGGATAAGCATGGCCATGCGACAAGGATTATGAGATAATCCGGATAATGGTCGGCATCACTGGAACGAGAAAGAGGTCGGGCTACCACAAGGATGACAGACTCGCCTTGAGCCCGACAACATATATCGTGTGGCAAAGGGAATAAAAGTATGATGTATAGGATCGCCTAACTAGCTTCATGGTCTGCTTGGTGTTCGGCATGCCTTGCTAGAGGCTGCTACCAACCATGTAGTTCGAAGGTGATCCGAACTGCGACCAAGACGAGTTGAACCTAAGGGGTCGCGCGCTTAAGGGAAGGAACCTATGAGGTCGGATCCGAGGACACTGGTCGGATGTGATTCGAGCTGTATTCTGATTGTGGCCAAGTAGACTTGTGGGCTTTAGGGTCCATGCGAGGCCCAAGTGTTGAGCCCGTGATGGACGCCTATATAAAGTGGAGGTGTGGCATACTTATGAAGTTGATCGCTTCGGCGCTGTCACTAGGGTTTGCATGTGTTGCGAATAGCCACCTCCACTCGCCGCCGACTGTGTGATTGGACCTAGCAGTCTACCACACGGTGTTCATCCTGCAGGCTCGGATACCATTAGAGGTGGTGCACTTGTGCCGCTCCGGTGAACTTGTACGTGGGATCGGACGACCGGTTGTTCGAGGGAGATCGGACGAGGAGGAGACGATCCATGCGGACGCGCTGCCCCAACTCTTCTTTCGCTGCACGGCATTGCACGTCTAGTGGTAACGAACTGTGATCCATCTCCCGTAGCATGTTCCTGTTGTTCTGCGCGTAGGAAAATTTTAGTTTGCAGTCGACGCACCCTACCGTAGATCCCAATAGTGGTATCAGAGCCTCTGCTATAGGATTTGGATTCAGATCGTATGCACATTAGATATGTGGAGGAAGCAGATGAGATATGTTATCCTTGAAGAGATGTGCTATGTGCACGGTTGATGAGATCAATTGCACATGGGGATTGAAGAGGCTATGTCTTCTGATGATCGGAGTCGATGAGGTTGTGACACAACCTACCCCTACGGGTCGGTATCTGCCATCGGGGTTAACAGTGAAACGTAAACCCGAATCGGACTCGCGATGATCGATAAGATCGGTCAGATCAGAAAATTCGGCGTGATCGGAGTTCAGATGTGACCTGTGATTCCCGAAAACGTCGAGCGCTGCCCGCACCCGCGAGGGGCACTGCCCCTTTGAACCCCACCTGCTAACCGGCTAGTGGGACCGCCGTGTGCATAGCACCTTGTATTTCGTACACGATCACTCAAACCGGTAGAATGCGATTCTATGCATAACTTTATTTTGCAGGGTTTGATGTGAATAGTATGGCTCATGTGTATGTGATGCATGTGTGTAAATTATACATGGCCTCCGTGTCATGTTTGTCAGTTGGTAGGAGCCAAAGTGCTGTCATTATATTGTATAACGACCTGTGTGTCGACTTGTGACTCTATGTAAAATTCATTACTAGTTGTAGTAGTTGGATAATAGAGATCAGGTTGGTGGCTTGGCGTCCCGGTGTGACAAACAAGATGGAGTTCGTAGATGGTCATCGGAGTCAGAGCCGACCTGGAAGAACGTCCATGAAGGAGCCATACTATTTCACAATATGTGTTTATTTGTGATTGTTATGCTTCTTTGTTTATATGCATGTTAGAATGGTAGAAAGATCCCTCATGAATATCAAGTAAAATGCCATTCCCGATGTTGCACCTTCGCATGTCAAGTACATCTAGTAATGGGCTCATAAAATTGGGGTACAACTAGGTGTCCTTGAACTGAAGGGTTCGTGTCGGACACGGACATGCACTGCATCAGGTTAACTTGACAAGGCTATCAAAACAGTTTTGGGCCTTGTGGCAAAGAAGGTTGGGAGCCGGGGTATAAGATACCTTCGCGACCAACAGGAGTCGTATAGAGATACGATTAGCAAGGAGTTGCTTACCGGATAGGTATGTTGGCTATCAGTGATGCTAAAGCTCACTAGTCGCATGCGCCAGTCGGATCCTGAATCACTGAGAGTTTGTGGAGGGATGCTAACTTTAGTGGGAGTATTTCTATTTAGGCTTGAATTACTCTACATAAACACATTGCTTAGTGATTGCATATTTTCTGTTGTAGATCAATGGCACCACCTGCTCAACCCAACTTTGCATTGAAATCAATTCTGGAAAAGGATAAACTGAATGGAACAAACTTTACCACCTGTTATAGAAATCTGAGAATTGTTCTCAAGCATGATGAAAAGGAACATGTTCTAGAGGATCCACTTCCAAAGCAACCTGCCGATAATGCTAATGCCACAACTAAGAATGCCTACCAGAAACTCATTGATGAATCAACGAAGATCAGTTGTCTGATGCTGGCTTGTATGGAACCCGATTTGCAACAGCATTTCGAAAATGTTGAGGCTTACGATATGATCGAGAGTCTCATGAGCATGTTTCAGACATAGGCTAGGACCGAAAGGTTCAACGTCTGGTGATCCTTGATGGATTGCAAGCTGAAGGAAGGTGATCCACTGAGCCCACATGTGATCAAGACGATCGGATACGTGCAAGCTTTGGATCGGTTGGGCTTCCCGCTCTTGGATGAGCTTGCAACAGATGCAGTTCTGGGTTCTCTTCCGCCCAGCTATGGTACGTTCATCTCGAACTATCATATGCATGGCATGGATAAGAAGCTCACTGAATTGCATGGGATGCTCAAAGTGGCAGAGCAGGATATTAAGAAAGGCACGCATCAAGTGTTGATGGTACAGAAATCAGCTAAGTTCAAGAAGAGTTGGTCCAAGAAAAAGGCTAAGGCAAAGGGCACGGAGACGGTAACCTCCGCCGCTGCGCCGAAGTCTAGACCGGACTCGAAGACTGTTTTCTATCACTGCAAGGAGACCGGTCGCTGGAAGAGGAACTGTAGCAAGTGGCTTGCAGAGCATGGCAAGAAGGCCGGAAATGCTTCTTCGGGCAAAGGTACACTTGTTGCATATGTTATAGACATTTACCTTGCTGGCATACCTAGTAGCTCTTGGGTATTTGATACCGGATCGTTTGTTCACATATGCAATTCGATGCAGGGGCTGGTAAGAACTAGGCGTGTGGCACAAGGGGAGATTAACATCAGGGTCGGCAACAAAGCAAGAGTTGCTGCGTTGGAGGTCGGCACGATGCAGCTCCAGCTTCCTTCCGGATTCATTATGGAATTGAATAATTGTTATTACATTCCTGCACTTAGTCGGAATATTATTTATGCCTCATGTTTGATGAGTCAAGGTTATGAATTCAATTTAAAGGACAATGGTTGTTTGATATTTTTAATTGGTATGTTCCATGGCTATGCACCCATTGTTGATGGGCTATTTATATTGAATCTAGAATAGGAACCGGTCTATAACGTGAATGTCAAGAGGCATAAACCTAATGAGATAAATCCGACATACTTCTGGCATTGCCAGCTTGGACACATTAGTCTGAAATGCATGAAGAAGCTCCATGATGATGGGCTCCTAACTTCGTCCGACTTTGGGTCGTTCGAGACATGTGAATCATGCTTGCTTGGCAAGATGACTAAGTCTCCTTTCACAAAGAGTTGCGAGAGGGCGTCCGAGTTGTTGGAACTTATACATAGTGATGTGTGTGGTCCAATGAGCACAACTACCAGAGGTGGCTATCTGTACTTCCTGACTTTTACTGACGGCTTGAGCAGATATGGATATATCTATTTGATGAGGCACAAGTCGAAGACTTTTGAAAAGTTCAAAGAGTTTCAGAACGAGGTTGAGAATCAGCTTGGCAAGACAATAAAACTTCAATGATCTGATCGTGGAGGTGAGTACATGAGCCAGGAGTTTGATGATCATCTGAAAAGCCGAGGTATAGTACCTCAGCTCACACCTCCATGTACGCCATAGAGAAACGGCGTGTCGGAACGGAGGAATAGGACCTTGTTGGACATGGTCCGGTCTATGATGCGCAAATCGGATTTATCCTTGTCATTCTGGGGATACGCTCTAGAAACTGCAGCTTTCACACTTAACAGGGTACCATCAAAATCTGTAGACAATACACCACATGAGATGTGGACCGGGAAGAGTCCCAGTTTGTCTTTTCTAAAGATTTTGGGTTGTGAAGCATTTGTCAAGCGACTTATGTCAGACAAGCTTACACCCAAGTCGGATAAATGCATATTCATGGGATATCCGAGGGAAACCTTGGGATATAGCTTCTACAACCGGGAAGAGAACAAAGTGTTTGTTGCTCGGAACGGGGTTTTCCTTGAGAAAGAGTTTCTCAGTCGGGAGGCTAGTGGGAGGACGGTATGACTCGAAGAAATTCGAGGACCACTCGGGGACGGCTCGGCTAGTGATGAGATCATACAGGAGTCAGTCAGGGAACCCGTAGTGGAAGCGGCACCGGAACCACGAAGGTCGGAAAGATTGCGCAAAGTGCGTGATGTATTGTTGCTAGAAAGCGACGAGCCAGCCACGTATGCGGAAGCGATGGTAAGCCCAGATTCTGAGGCATGGCTGGAGGCCATGAGATCCGATTTAAAGTCCATGGATGGGAATCAAGTCTGGGACTTGGTTGATCCGCCGCCTGGCGTAACGGCCATTGGTTGCAAATGGGTCTTTAAGAAGAAAACCGATGTGAATGGAAATGTTTAGATCCACAAAGCTCGGCTTGTCGCTAAGGGTTATGGACAAGTTCAAGGAATTGACTACGGCGAGTGAGGGAATCCTGGACTAGGGGGTGTCCGGATAGCCGAACTATCATCATCGGCCGGACTCCAAGACTATGAAGATACAAGATTGAAGACTTCGTCCCGTGTCTGGATGGGACTTTCCTTGGCGTGGAAGGCAAGCTTGGCGATACGGATATGTAGATCTCCTACCATTGTAACCGACTCTGTGTAACGCTAGCCCTCTCCGGTGTCTATATAAACCGGATGGTTTTAATCCATAGGACGAACAACAATCATACCATAGGCTAGCTTCTAGGGTTTAGCCTCCTTGATCTCGTGGTCGATCTACTCTTGTAATACCCACATCAACAATATCAATCAAGCAGGACGTAGGGTTTTACCTCCATCAAGAGGGCCCGAACCTGGGTAAAACATTGTGTCCCTTGTCTCCTGTTACCATCCGCCTAGACGCATAGTTCGGGACCCCCTACCCGAGATCCGCCGGTTTTGACACCGACATTGGTGCTTTCATTGAGAATTCCTCTGTGTCATCACCGATAGGCTTGATGGCTTCTTCGATCATCAACAACGACGCAGTCTAGGGTGAGACTTTTCTCCCCGGACAGATCTTTGTATTCGGCGGCTTTGCACTGCGGGCCAATTCGCTTGGCCATCTGGAGCAGATCGAAAGCTACGCCCCTGGCCATCAGGTCAGATTTGGAAGTTTGAACTTCACGGCTGACATCCGTGGAGACTTGATCTTTGATGGATTCGAGCCACAGCCGAGCGCGTCGCACTGTCACGATGGGCATGATTTGGCTCTGCAGCCGGACTGTGCCCTGGAGGCCGCACACGAGCCCGCTCCGACCCTCAATTCGGAGTCGGCTGCGCATATCGAGGACGGGTGGCTAGACACCGCCTCGGGGGCTGCAACCTCTATGGCGATGGAGCCGAATACTGGCCTTGTCCCTTGTAAAGCTCATGACTCCGAGGTGCTGGACTCCTCGTCGGACTCCGTACCTCCCGCGACCCCTCCAATCGAATCCGATTGGGCGCCGATCATGGAGTTCACCGTTGCGGACATCTTTCAACACGCACCTTTCGGCGACATCTTGAGTTCGCTAAAGTATCTCTCGTTATCAGTAGAGCCCAGGCCGGACTGCGGTCAGGACAGTTGGGATGCGGACGACGAAGAAATTCAAAGCCCACCCACCACCCACTTAGTAGCCACTGTCGACGATCTAACCGACATGCTAGACTTCGACTCCGAAGACATCGACGGTATGGACGATGATGCCGGAGACGACCAAGAACCAGCGCCTACTAGGCACTGGAAAGCCACCTCATCATATGAAATATACATGGTGGATATCCCAAAGGATGGGAATGACGAAGGAACAGCGGAGGATGACCCCTCCAAGAAACAGCCCAAGCGCCGGCGTCAGCGGCGCCGCTCTAAATCCCGCCACAGCAAGAATGGAGATTCCGGCACCGGAGATAATAATACCCCAGACAGTGCCGAAGACAACCCCCTCCGGCAAGATTCAGCACAGGAGCACGGAGAAGCCATCCCTCATGAGAGAGCGGCAGACGAAGAGGTAGAGGATGATAATTACATGCCTCCCTCTGGAGACGAGGCAAGCCTCGACGACGACGAATTTGTCGTGCCTGAGGATCCCGTCGAACAAGAGCGTTTTAAACGCAGGCTTATGGCCACGGCAAACAGCCTCAAGAAAAAGCAGCAACAGCTTAGAGCTGATCAGGATCTGCTAGCCGACAGATGGACTGAAGTCCTTGCAGCCGAAGAGCATGAGCTCGAACGCCCCTCCAAAAGCTACCCCAAACGCAAGCTACTCCACCAATTAGAGGAGGAGGCATATAAACCTGCATCACCAGCGCACAATACGGCTGACCGACCACTAGAACCGTACCCCGGCATCGCTCGAAAAGCACAAGGCCACAGGGGAACGCTCTAGACTTGCGAGATATATTGGAGGATAAGGCAAGACAATCAAGATCGATCTACGGATCGCGTGGGCGCCCCATGATACGTGACGACAACCGTCGTGCTAGACACAGCAAGTCCGGCCGGGCCGAACACAGTAGACAAAGCTCTTTTGAGCTTTGTCGTGATATAGCCCAATACAGAGGCGCCGCACACCCACTATGCTTCACAGATGAAGTAATGGATCATCAAATCCCCGAAGGGTTTAAACTCGTGAATATTGAATCTTATGATGGCACAACAGACCCCGCGGTTTGGATCGAAGACTATCTACTTCATATCCACATGGCCCGCGGTGATGATCTTCACGCCATCAAATACCTCCCACTCAAGCTTAAAGGACCAACTCGGCATTGGCTTAACAGCTTGCCAGCAGAATCAATTGGGTGTTGGGAGGGCCTGGAAGCCGCATTCCTTGATAACTTCCAGGGCACGTATGTGCGACCACCCGATGCTGACGACCTAAGCCATATAATTCAGCAGCCAGACGAATCGGCCAGACAATTCTGGACACGGTTCTTAACTAAGAAAAATCAAATCGTCGACTGTCCGGATGCGGAGGCCCTCGCGGCCTTCAAACATAACATCCGCAATGAGTGGCTTGTCCGGCACCTGGGACAGGAAAAGCCGAAATCCATGGCAGCCCTCACATCACTCATGACCCGCTTCTGCGCGGGAGAGGACAGCTGGCTAGGCCACAGCAACAACCTCAGCAAAAATTCTGGCAGTCCGGATATCAAGGACCGCAATGGCAGGTCGCATTGCAACAAGAACAAATACCGCATTAACAGCGACAATAATGAGGATACGGCAGTCAATGCCGGATTCAGAGGCTCTAAACCCGGTCAGCGGAAAAAGGCATTCAAAAGAGCTACTCCGGGTCCGTCCAATTTGGACCGAATACTCGATCGGTTGTGCCAGATACACGGCACCCCCGAAAAGCCAGCTAACCACACCAACAGGGACTGTTGGGTATTCAAGCAGGCAGGCAAGCTAATTGCCGAGAACAACGACAAGGGGCTGCATAGCAATGACGAGGAAGAGACCCGACCGCCGAACAATAGAGGACAGAAGGGTTTCCCCCCACAAGTGTGGACGGTGAACATGATATACGCAACCCACATACCCAAAAGGGAGCGGAAGCATGCACTTAGGGATGTATACGCGATGGAGCCAGTCACCCCGAAGTTCAACCCATGGTCCTCCTGCCCGATCACTTTTGATCGAAGGGACCACCCCACCAGCATCTGCCACGGCGGATTCGCCGCATTGGTTTTAGACCCAATCATCGATAGATTTCACCTCACCAGAGTCCTGATGGACGGAGGCAATAGCCTGAACCTGCTTTATCAGGATACAGTGTGCAAAATGGGCATAGACCCCTCAAGGATTAAACCCACAAAGACGACCTTTAAAGGCGTCATACCAGGTGTAGAGGCCAATTGTACAGGCTCAGTTACACTGGAAGTGGTCTTCAGATCCCCGGATAACTTCCAAAGCGAGGAGTTAATCTTCGACATAGTTCTGTTCTGCAGCGGCTATCATGCTCTGCTCGGACGTACCGCGTTTGCAAAGTTCAACGCAGTGCCGCACTACGCATACCTCAAGCTCAAGATGTCAGGCCCTTGAGGAGTCATCACGGTCAACGGAAACACTGAACGCTCTCTCCGAACGGAGGAACATACAGCGGCTCTCGCGGCAGAAGTACAGTGCAGCCTCTTAAGGCAATTCTCGAGTCCGGCCGTTAAGCGACCGGACATGGCTAAACGCGCCCGGAGTAACCTACAACAAGACCACCTGGCATGTTCCAAGCATGCGTAGCAATGCGGCCCCAACCCCAGCCCCTGCAAAATTGCAAGACTGGTCCTTCGCGTACATCATTATGCTCTGGAGATACCATGGGAATAGGGGGAGGGGCACGACCACGATAGGCCCAGAATGCGGCTTAACCACACCAGGGGCTCTCAAGTGTGTCACTCTTTTTTTTCTCTTTTTCTTTTTTTTCCACAGGACTCCGTTCATCAGAGGCCCTGTCCAGCAGTAGACTTGCCGAACTCACGATGCAACAGCCAGGGAAGGAGAAAGGCTACGACGAATATCCAGGTGGTCTCCATTACGAGCATTAAATTTGTTTTATACACCATTCTGCAGCCTACCCCTGGAGGGGGACATGTTCAATAGTCCCATCCCTTGCTTACCACACTATTTGTATCATTCTGCATTCACGGCAGTATTTCTTGAATAAACAATGCAGCACCTTTTTGCTTATAATTGCATTTCTTTCTTATACATATGTTCATTTATGACATGTTGCATCCGTACACTTTGGTACGGCTAAATACACCAGGGGCTTATGTTTCCCGCATCATGGTGTGATAAGTCCGAACACTTTCACAAGTGCGGCACCCCGAACTTATAGCATTATATGCATCGGCTCCGAATCATGTCTTGGGTTAATAGTTGGGTTTGCCCATCTCCCATGTTTTGGTACCTTATGTTCCGTTGTATCGGCTAAGGTACCACTGGGAGAACCACTGCGATTGCGCCCTAGTTGAGCTGGGCGAGCGCCTCAGTGGAGAAAGCTAAAACTGACCGTCATGATGAGGCGAGAGCCGGTCGCTATTCGAGAGGTTTTTTCGAGTCCCTAAAGACTTATGCCGCTTAGAGCGAGGAACCGGCTTCGTCCGGCCCAGGCGTGGATAGCGCCCCAAATTCGGCCTTCCGAACACTAGGGGCTTCGCCGAAACTTAAATTTATAGAATTCTATGGCTAAGTGAGAGTGTTCAAGCATTATAAGTCTGGTTGCCTCGTTCCTTGTGTTGAGCGCCTCCCTAGATGGACCCAAAAATGGGAACAAGAGTGCTCAAATTTATCCCGAACACCCCAGCACTCGTGGCATGGGGGCTGAAGTCGACGACTTGCCATCTCTCGGATTTGATAAAACAGCCGCAAAGAAGGTAATATTTCAAATTAACAAGCGTTGCTTAGCGCATATGAACAAAGTTTTCAGCGCACAGGATAACAAAATGCGAGTCTACTCAAATATTACATCTTTGGAGCACTCACCCGCAATAATGCGGGCACCCTTCAGGACACTTTCATAATACATCTCGGGCGTGTGATACTCCTTGCCCGGCGGTGGCGCGTCCGTCACAAGCTTCTCAGCATCCATCTTGCCCCATTGCATCTTTGCGCGGGCAAGGGCCCGACGGGCACCTTCAATACAGGTGGAGTGCTTGATGACTTCAACCCATGGACAAGCATCCACCAGCCGCCGCACCAGGCCGAAGTAGCTCCTAGGCATGGCCTCATTGGGCCACAGCCGAACTATGAGGCCCTTCATGGCCTGTTCGGCCACCTTGTGGAGCTCAACCAGCTGCTTCAGCTGGTCGCTAAGGGGCACCGGATGTCCGGCCTCAGCATACTGAGACCAGAAGACCTTCTCCGTCGAGCTCCCCTCCTCGGCCCTGTAGAAAGCGGCAGCATCGGACACGCTGCGGGGCAGATCTGCGAACGCTCCTTGAGAACTCCGAATTCGGGTAAGTGATAGGTAATTCACACTCACATGCTTGCTTTGCATGAAAAATGCCTTACCCTCCGCTATTTTCTTCAACGCCTCGATTTCCTGGAGGGCCTTGTAGGCTTCGGCCTTAGCGGCTTTGGCACTCTCAAGAGCCGATGCAAGCTCGGACTCTCGAGTCTTCGGGTCACGCTCCAAACTCTCATGTTTTTCCACGAGAGCCTGGAGCTCTTGCTGTGCCTCCGCCACCCGCGCCTCCTGCTTCTCTCGCTCAGTGCGCTCCACGGCCGCATTACGTTCGGCCGCGGACACCACCTCCTTCAGGGTCGCCACCTCGTTCGTGGCCCCTGCAATACCCACGTTATCCTTGTCATTCTTCTTGCAACCAAATCCTTTTCTTTAAGGTACAATTTTAATAAGGTGTTACTCACCTTCCTTGTCCTCGAGCTGCTTCTTGGCACGGCCGAGCTTGTTCTCAGACCGCTCGAGGCTTTGCTTCAAAGTATTGACCTCCGCAGTCAGTGCAGCAGAGGTCAGCAGCACAGCCTGCAATCCCATATTGACATATTTTTTATGACTCCTGCGTATATCTTTTTAGATCCTCAGTCCGGCTTTTCTTTCCAAACACCGAACCGAGCATTAGGGGCTACTGTCTATGCGGTACTATTTTACATATATCAAAATTCTTACCTCAAAGCCTGTTAGAAGGCTGCTGCAGGCTTCGGTCAGCCCGCTCTTGGCGAGCTGAACCTTCTGAATCACCGCACTCATGACGGTGCGGTGTTCCTATTTGATGGAAGTGTCGTTGAGCGCCTCCAGCAAGCTATCCGGCGCCTCCGGTTGGACGGAGGCCGCCGGCGTCACGGTCTTGCCCTTCTTATGAAGGGGCCGCCCGCCGGACTCCGGAGCCACTACAAGTTCCGGTGCGGAGTCTGGTGCAAAGTCCGGGAGGTTGCCCTGCAGCACCTCCAGGGCCTCCTCCTCCTGGCGGGTCCCTTCCCGGGATCCCACCTCGGCATCGTCCGCATCACGGGGGGTGGAGGCGGTCAGAAGGGAATCCATATCCGACGCACCCAAGGACCCGCTCGACAAAGCGGGAAGATCATCCTTGGGCGGACTGCAGGGTTGTATGCGGCATTAGAAAGACACCATGTGGCGAAAAGAAAAATCATGAAGTTATTCGGGAGTCCGGATACTTACGATCTCGCCAGGGGCTTGGCCCTTGAAGGCCAGTCCTCGTCGTCGTCGCCGGCGTTGGCAGAGCAGTTCGGGGGAAGAGTCCTTCCCTTCTTGGACCCTTCGGCCTCCCTCGTTGGGGAGGCCTTCCTTTTCTTCCCTCCCCCCGCTGGGGGAGAGGCCTCTTTCTTCTCCTCCTCGCCTTCGTGGGAGGAGTCTGCCTCGGAGTCACCGGACGATAAGTCCGATGACACCTGAAAACGGGAACTCTTTCGAGTGCCTGTGGACTTCTTCTTGGACTTCTTCTCCGGCACCACGTGGGGTGCCGGAACCAGCAGCCCCATTAAGCGGGCGTCCGCTGGGTCTTCTGGCAAAGGGGCCGGATAGTTAGTCTGCTCGACCTTCTTCAGCCAGTCCTCTCGAAGGAGAGGGAGTTTAGATCCCGCATAGAGTCAAACTATGGAAAAAAGTGTCCCGTAATGGGTAAAATCGCTTACCTCGCTAGCCGGACGCTGCGAGCTGAATCCGCGATCTTCGGTAGCGGATGCGGGAGCCTCGGCACCCTTAAACAGCACCCTCCAGGCCTCTTCGTACGTAGTGTCAAAGAGCCTGCTCAAAGTCTGATGCTGCGCCGAATCGAACTCCCACATATTGAAGTCCCGTTGTTGGCACGGGAGGATCCGGCGGATGAGCATGACCTGGACTACGTTGACAAGCTTGAGCTTCTTGTTCACTAGCTTTTGGACGCAGGCTTGGAGTCCGGTCAGCTCCTCCGAATCACCCCACGTCAGGCCACTCTCTTTCCAGGAGGTGAGCCGTATGAGGATGCCAGATCTGAATTCGGGGGCCGCTGCCCATTCAGGGTCACGCGGCTCGGTGATGTAGAACCACCCCGATTACCACCCCTTAATGGTTTCCACGAAGGTTCCCTCGAGCCAAGTAACGTTGGGCATCTTGCCCACCATGGCGCCTCCGCACTCTCTTTGGGTGCCCTTCACAACCTTTGGCTTGACACTGAAGGTCTTGAGCCATGAGCCGAAGTGGGGCTGGATGCAGAGGAAGGCCTCACACACGACGATAAACGCCGAGATGTTGAGGATGAAATTCAGGGCCAGATCATGGAAATCCAGGCCGTAGTAGAACATGAGCCCCCGGACAAAGGGATGGAGTGGGAATCCCAGTCCGCGGAGGAAATGGGAAAGGAATACTACCCTCTCATGGGGCCCGGGGTGGGGATGAGCTCCCCCTCGTCGGGGAGCCGGTGTGCGATGTCGCTGGACAGATATCCGGCGCTGCGCAGCTTCTTGATGTGCCCCTCCGTAACGGAGGAGGCCATCCACTTGCCTCCCGCTCCGGACACAGTTGGAGAAGATTGAGGTGAGATGTGCGGACTTGGGCGCTGGAGCTCGAGTTCGCGGAGATGGATAAGCAAAGGAGGAAGAAGGCGTAGGTAAAAGGGTGGATCTTTTATCCCCTTATATGGGCGGACGAGACCATGCGTCCCCACCGGCCTGATAAAACTCGCTTATCTCCCAAGCGCCGCAATCAATGGCACGGTTGGGTTACCCATGTCCGTATTGATGGGAATCCCGAAATAAGGGGAACATGATCTCTGCTTCGACAAGATGTGCCAAGGAAACCGCTTCGCTAAACGCGCTGAGGTGGTACAATAAAAACAATTTGAGTAAAGGCTTGGTGGTGGTGTGACGTCGCGCCACAAAATACGTCAGCAGATTGAACTTGTGTAAATATTATTCTCTCTACGGTGGTGTGTGGAATTTATTTTGCAGAGCCGGACACTATCCTGTTGTTCACGATCTTCTAAGAATTATTCGGAGGAGGAACCCGCCTTGCAATGCCGAAGACAATGTGCGCGCCGGACTTGTCGTCATTGAAGCCTGGTTCAGGGGCTACTGAGGGAGTCCTGGACTAGGGGGTGTCCGGATAGCCGAACTATCAGCATCGGCCGGACTCCAAGACTATGAAGATACAAGATTGAAGACTTTGTCCCATGTTCGGATGGGACTTTCCTTGGCGTGGAAGGCAAGCTTGGCGATACGGATATGTAGATCTCCTACCATTGTAACCGACTCTGTGTAACCCTAGCCCTCTTCGATGTCTATATAAACTGGATGGTTTTAGTCAGTAGGACGAACAACAATCATACCATAGGCTAGCTTCTAGGGTTTAGCCTCCTTGATCTCGTGGTAGATCTACTCTTGTAATACCCACATCATCAATATCAATCAAGCAGGACATAGGGTTTTACCTCCATCAAGAGGGCCCGAACCTGGGTAAAACATCATGTCCCTTGTCTTCTGTTACCTTCCGCCTAGACGCACAGTTCGGGACCCGCTACCCGAGATCCGCCGGTTTTGACACCGACAGCAAGACTTACTCGTCGGTAGCAATGCTGAAGTCGGCGAGGATCGTACTAGCTATAGCTGCATATTTCGATTATGAGATATGGCAGATGGATGTCAAAACGGCTTTCCTTCATAGAACCGAGGACGTGTATATGATACAACCCGAGGGTTTTGTCGATCCGACTAGCACTAGTAAGGTACGCAAGCTCAAGAGATCCATTTATGGGTTGAGGCAAGCATCTCGGAGCTGGAATATTCATTTTGATGAGGTCGTCACTGGTCTTAGTTTCATCAAAAGCGAAGAGGATGCTTGTTTATACAAGAAGTTAAGTGGGAGCTCGGTAGTATTTTTGATCTTGTATGTGGATGACATACTACAGATCGGAAATAATGTTTCGATGCTAAACTCGGTCAAGGATTCATTGAATGGCAAGTTTTCGATGAAACACCTTGGTGAGGCAGTGTATATTTTAAGCATTAAGATATACAGAGATAGATTGAGGAGGCTTCTCGGCTTAAGCCAGAGCACGTACATAGATAAAGTGTTGAAGCGGTTCAACATGAGTGAGGCGAAGAAAGGGTTCTTGCCACTCTCACATGGTATAAGGCTAAGCGAGACTCAAAGTCCTTCGACATCTGATGAGCGAAGCAGGATGAGTGGGATTTTGTATGCCTCGGCAATCAGATCCATCATGTATGCCATGATATGTACAAGGCCTGATGTTGCTTTTGCAATAAGCCTAACAAGCAGATACCAAGCCAACCCAGGTGAGAGTCACTGGGCAATGGTAAAGACTATTTTGAAGTACCTGAAAAGGACTAAAGAGATGTTCCTAGTTTATGGAGGTGAGGAAGAGCTCGTCGCAAGGGGTTATGCCGATGCTAGTTTCCAAACCGACAGAGATGATTGTCGATCACAGTCCAGATTCGTGTACGTCCTAAACGGAGGGGCAGTGCACTGGATGAGTTCCAAGCAGGATACGGTGGCCGATTCTACCACAGAAGTCGAATACATTGCGGCTTTTGAAGCTACAAAGGAAGGTGTTTGGATCCGGCATTTTCTGGATGATATTGGTATTTTCCCAGCCTCGATGAAATCGTTGGACCATTATTGTGATAATTCTGGTGCCATCGCACAAGCCAAGGAGCCGAGGAATCACCACAAGGTCAGACACATAGATCAGAAATATCACCTGATACGAAAGATCGTAAAGAATGGTGATGTAGAGTTATGCAAGATTCACGCGGATGCAAATGTTGCATATCCGTTGAATAAGCCGCTTCCGCAACCCAAGCATGAGGGGCACGTTAGAGCTATGGGCATTCGATATCTATTTGATTGACTCTAGTGCAAGTGGGAGACTGTTGGAGATATGCCCTAGAGGCAATCATGTATGATGATATTTCCTATGTGTTTATGAATAAAGATAGTCCATGGATGCAATCAATGATACTTGTTGGCAAGTACGTGACTTGTCTGTGAGATCTTGTGTTTAATGATACATCCTAAACTGTCCCTAGTCGAAAGTGACGTGTGGGTACACGTCAGACTAGACTAACATATGACACGGTGGATGGCTCGGTCTCACTAGCCATGGAGCATTGGATGCTAACCGTATAATATGGACTCGGAAGGATCTTGTCGGATTCAATGTAGTCGAATCCGACTCGAGATAAGGTCCGAGTCGGACGGACCCAACTATGAGACGTAGCGATATGTCATCTGTGAGTCTCTAGTACAACATATGTTCTATGTCCTAAGACCTGAGCTGGTGCATATACTCGGGATGGTGACAGACCTGCTTTGGGCCGACCAAACGCTACTCCGTAACTGGGTAGTTACAAAGGTAGGTTTCAGGCTTGTCCAGACCCATGTTGCGGGACATGGTCGAGCAAGATGGGATTTGCCCCTCCGATTAGGAAAGATATACTATGGGCCCCTCGTGTGATCCAACCAGGATAAGCATGGCCATGCTACAAGGATTATGAGATAATCCGGATAGTAGTCGGCATCACTGGAACGAGAAAGAGGTCGGGCTACCACAAGGATGACAGACTCGCCTTGAGCCCGACAACATATATCGTGTGGCAAAGGGAACAGAAGTATGATGTACAGGTTTGCCTAACTAGCTTCACGGTCTGCTTGGTGTTCGACATGCCTTGCTAGAGGCTGCTACCAACCGTGCAGTTCGGAGGTGATCCGAACTGCAACCAAGACGACTTGAACCTAAGGGGTCGCGCGCTTAAGGGAAGGAACCTACGAGGTCGGATCTGAGGACACTGGTCGGATGTGATTCGAGATGTATTCGGATTGTGGCCGAGTCGACTTGTGGGCTTTAGGGTCCGTGCGAGGCCCAAGTGTTGAGCCCGTGACGGACGCCTATATAAAGTGGAGGTGCGGCACACTTATGAAGTTGATCGCTTTGGTGCTGTCACTAGGGTTTGCATCTGTTGCAAACAGCCACCTCCACTCGTTGCCGACTGTGTGATTGGACCTAGAAGTCCACCTCATGGTGTTCCTCCTGCACGCGCAGATACCGTTAGAGGCAGTGCACTTGTGCCGCTCCGGCGAACTTGTACGTGGGATCGGACGACCGGCTGTTCGAGGGAGATCGGACGAGGAGGAAACGATCCACGTGGACGCGCTGCCCCAACTCTTCTTCTGCTGCACGGCACTGCGCGTCTAGTGGTAACAAACTGTGATCCATCTCCCGTAGCATGTTCCTGTTGTTCTACGCATAGGAAAATTTTAATTTGCAGTCGACGCACCCTACTGTAGATCCCAACAATATTTCCTTCAGCAAATATGTAACGAGTACTGTCCTATGTATGTTTCGTGATACGTTGGGCCATGTCTTCCCTGCCACATCAGCGATGGGAGCTGGTCCAGCTGAACTAACAGACATGTTTTTCCATCAATTAATCCCCTGAGAATTTTGTAGGTGTTTGTTCATGTGTTCATTCAAGGGAACTACGTAGCACACGGCAGAGGAGGATTTTGATTGGCGGCAGAGATAGCGGCTGCGGGGGACAGCTCACTCAGATCTCGAAGGGAGGCGAAGGCGTTGGCATTGGCATCTATTGTTGTGAGCCACGCCAATGGCAACCATGTTAGTACATTCAGTTCCCATGATATGAATGCTTTCGCCCCATTCCGCTGATGGAGTTATTGGCTGAGTTGATAAATGATGATCACAACTTCTATATAAGTGGTTCATGTGTTGCATCTCGGTAATCTTGTTGGTCGCTTAATGAAACCCAATCTTGTAGAAACTTCATTACAGCTCATATGTACAATTGTATCATGGCAGGCAGACCTGTAAACCTCCTGCAACCGTCCGAACCGTGCATTCCAGACCGCGGAAGCCATCTAACACTAACATGTATAGGTCCGCGTGGCGGTCTGGACACGATTTCTCCTACAAATCGGAGATAAAAGTGAGGGAGCAGCGCCGACAGGACAGGCGCAACGTCGCACGCTGATCCTAGCTCATGGACTCTGACATCCCGCCGCCACACATTGCGGCGTACCAAGACATGGCATGCGCCTAGGCCCTAGACCGCTTTGTGACTATGTCAGAGACATCCAAGCACCGTCTCCGCCGCCTCGAAGGGGAGATGGCCAGGTATGGCGATGAATGGTCTCTCATCGAGATCGCCGCCGCCCCCAACGATGACGCCTCCAATGACCGCCGCCATCTCCCCCAGACCACATCGTCGGTGGTCGTGGCTGCACTGTGCACGGTGCAGGAGGAGGCAGAGAGAATCATCTGTGAGCGTCAGGCGGTTGCCGGGGAGCCTTGCCCCGGCGCCACCACCTTCCGCCGCCCCAAACCCGACGACGACTTCGACTCCCACAATGGGTCGGGCAACGATGATGGAGGAGGAGCAGTCGGCCAGCCCGACATTAGCTATGAGGTCACCGTGAAGTATATCATAGTTTAGGTTTTACTTTTAGGTTTTTACTTCACCGGACGAAATATCGTCCGGTTTGATGTACAAATTATTCTACTTTCAACGAAATCTGTCGTGTTTATATCAAAGTTCGTCCTGTTTGACTGAATTCCGTCCGGTTGATTAGAGTTGTTGTGAAAATGTATGCGGCTAGTGTTGGATGTCAACCTCTTGCATTCGTATTGGTGGACTGGTCCTCTTGTCTACGCACGGATAAGAGAGATTTTTTGCGGGTTGTCGTTCGAGATGTCCTCGGTCTAGCAGGATGAACAGCTGTCTGAAGTTGTTATTTTTTATTTCTAAGCTGGCCGTGCGGCTTGGTTCATCTCATCTCATCCCATCTTCAGCGCGCCTGACCAGTTCGGTTGCACCAAGCCGCAATTGACATGGCAGGGAACATATTTTGCAAAGGGTATGCAGGACCGTCTTTTTTTTGCGATCAAATCAGAGAGCTTTTATTCAACAAAAGAGTTCCTTGGACAATCATCCAATAGGCTTGATACCAGGAAGCTCGGTGTTTTGTCGAGTCAACTTTCGGTCACATTCAGAGTGCAAGCGCGCTAAGCACAAAGATGTGCCGGTAAGTTTGCCGACCTGTTTACATGTTGAATCAAAAATACATGAAAATTAAAGACTAGATCTCCTATTTCTTCTAAGATAGGTGCCACAATCGAACGAGAATTATGGCGAGTGTTCTAGAGTGTCACCAACTCCAAACAGTCCACTTCCATGATCACATGTGTTAGCCCTCGTAATGCAGCCAAGCGGGCTCCTTCTCGCACTGCCAAAGCTTCAACAATAAGTGGGTCAGAGATGCCCACAAATGGTTTGCACCAGGCCCCTAATTGTGCATTGGAGGAACGAGCAATGCCCCCTGCACCCCCCCCCCTTCCATCTTCAAAATTCAGTGCCCCATCAGTAGTGATCTTGATCACACCTTGTTTTGGTGGTCTCCACCCATGTCCAGGAAGAACTGTGGGTGTGTTGCATGGCATCTCATGTAGGGCTAGGGCTTCCTTAGTGGCTCGAAGAGCTGCTGTCAGCTCCCTACCTTCTTCTCCATGTTTGATATCGTTACGAGAATGCCAAATCGTCCACATAATGGTGATGATCTTTGGTTGATCATCCTCAGCAAACCGAGTATCGCATAAGATATCCCGAGACCAAGAGTCCGGGTGAAATGGAGGTAGTCTGATGCCAAACCAAGCAAATGCTTCATTCCAGAAGCGCTGCGCATGACTACATTGAATGAGAGCATGCACGAGATCTTCCTCCTTGGCCAAGAAAACATTGCATCTATCAATGACTGCAATATGACGGTGTTTAAGTGGGCACTCATCAGGCAGAATCCGTCAAAGTACATGCCACCAAAACACATGAACCTTTGGGATAACTTTGAGTTTCCATAGAGCACTCCACAGTTGTGATTCATCTCTTGAAGCTCCGGTATCCGTCCCTTCCCCTAGAGCAAGATGCTCGTTCTGAGTCATTAGAGCACGGTACGCCGATTTAACTATGTAGTTACCAGCAGTCTCAAAGGCCCAAGCAAAGAAATCATCACCACCCCCACGCCTGATTGGTATGTTGAGGATTGCATCCGCATTTGGGGCAATGAAGTTTGACCTAACTAGCTCCTGTCACCAGGACCAGTTATCCGTGTCAATGAGGTCTGACACCATGTGGACTGTAGCAGACGCTGGATTCACCATGGGGGACATAGAAATTGTGCCCGGAATCCACTTATCTGTACACGCATCAATGGAAGATCCATCTCCCACTCTTTTGATCAAACCCGCCTTCAGAGCTTCCCTGCCAGCTATGATCGCCCTCCAAGTTGCAGAAGCAGACTTAGGGACTGTTGCATGCATAAAATCTGTGTCAGGGAAGTAGCGGCCTTTTAAAACCCTTGCACCGAGAGAACTCGGGTTGGTTAGGAACCTCCATCCGTGTTTTCAAAGCAGCGCAAGGTTAAAATGATGAGGTTCTCGAAAGCCCATACCTCCTTTGCATTTCGGTGTTGCTAAATTCTTCCATGACACCCAATGCATCCCATTCTTGTCAAGAGAACTACTCCAAAAAACTTTGCCATTGGAGAAGTAAGACTCTTATAGACTTTTTTAGTGAGCAAAAAAGTGCTCATAGTAAGTTGGAATGGCTTGAACCACCGAATTTAGCAAGGTTTCACGCTCGGCACAAGCTAGCAGCTTTTCTAACCATCCCTGCATATTGCTCCATGCCCTCTCCCCGTTGTGATCAAAGGTGCCACTATTAATACGACCAACAGCAGTTGGCAGCACCAAATAACGCTCACTGAACGCCTCAACAGGAATGTTCAGGACTGCTTTCAGCTGCTGTCTCAAGTGTGCTGGTGTGTTGGAGCTGAAATAGATAGAGCTTTTATGCGATTGACACACTGCCCAGAAGCATCCTCATAAATTCTAAGGATCTCATTCAGTCGTATAGCACTTTGATTAGTTGCACTGATGAAAATCAAACTATCATCTGCAAACAGTAAATGTGACAACCAAGGTGATCTATAACTTACTCAAATACCTTTGTCGATATGTCCTCCAATATGTGACTTTAGCAGCGAAGAGAGGCCTTCCGCACATATCAAAAAGAGATATGGAGACACTGGATCTCCTTGCCTAAATCCACGTGAAGGTGTGAAAAAAGGCTATAGTTTTCCATTAAAACGAATTGAGAACCTGACTGAAGTAACAGACTTCATTATCAAACGAGTAAAGATCATGCTAAACCCTAGCGTTGTTAGAATGGCCTTATGGAAATGCCACTCAACTTGGTTGTAGGCCTTTATCATATCTAACTTGACAGCACAAGCAAAACTGTTCCCTTTCTTCCTCCTCTTCATAGTATGCACACTTTCATATGCCACTAGGACATTATCAGTTATAAGCCGTCCGGGGACAAAAGCGCTTTGCTCTTCACTAATGATCAAGTCCATTACAGGTCTCAACCGGTTTGTAATACATTTTCCTGCAATCTTATATAGAACTGGACAGAGAGCAATGGGTCGATATTGAGCAATTGACTAAGGGTGGCGTACCTTGGGAATTAATGTAATAGAAGTATCATTCAACCCTGCTGGTAGTTCACCTCCATTCAAGAAATCCAGCACTGCTCGGGTTACATCCTCACCAATTAAACCCCAATGCCACTGGTAAAATCCTGCCGTGAAACCATCTACCCCTGGAGCTTTAGAAGGGTCCATTTGAAATAAAGTTGTATGAACCTCATCCACAGTATACGGTTTTGTGAGTTCAGTATTCATATCCAAAGTAACCTTGGCTGGAACATGGTTCAATAGATCAGTAGCATCCGAGTAACCTTGAGACTCATAGAGGTTCTCATAGAAAGCTTGCACTTCACTCTTGTCCTCGGCGTCATTGGCACAAAGTGAGCCATCCTGGCAATGCAGGCCCTGGATCCTGTCAAGTCTTTGTCTTTGCGCCGCTTGAGCCTGGAAGTAAGAGGTGTTGCGGTCTCTCCCTCCCAAAGCCACGACACCCGAGAATGTTGCCGCAACCAAATTTCTTCCTGTTGGAGCGCCTCCCGCAAGTTACAAACAGTAGCCCGCTCTTCCTCAGTCGGTCCACGTCCAACTGATCGGCATCTAAGTTTCTGAAGTCTTTTCTGAAGCTGTCTCACCTTACATGTGAGGCAGCCAAACTCCCGCGATCCCCATGGTACTAGTGTCCTTCTTAACAGATCAAGAGAACTGGCTATACCTTGGAGCCTCGGGCCACAACGAGCTTGTTGCCAAGTTCTTGTGACGAGTTGATCATAATCCACATGCGAAGCCCATACGTTTTCATAACGGAATTGTTTCTTAGCTCCGGACATGTTTGGAAAATTCTCTTTTATTTCTGCTACAACAAAGCAATGATCTAACTCTATGGAGGGAAGATGTCTGATCCTGATATGCCTAAAGTGTTGCCATAATTCCTCATTAGCAAATGCTCTATCAAGTCTTACTTTTACATTTGCTACACCTGCCTGACGAGTGTCCCAAGTGTATGCAGTACCTGACCATCCCAGGTCTTGGAAGGCCACATCATCTGTTACTTCACGAAAAGATCGCATCTGACTCTCTGGCCTTGATGCTCTGCTAAAATGTTCACAAGCATATAGAGTTTCGTTGAAGTCACTGACACAAATCCACGCCACATGCAGCACGGCATACAAAGTACGCAAAAAACCTCCAGCTATGATGACGATCCTCAGCTCGAGGTGCTCCGTAAAAACCAGTAAACCTCCACTCAAAGGAGTTTTGGTCCTTATATTTCACCATCACATCTATGTGTGCAGAACTAAAATTCTTCAGTTCTACAATTACATCTCTAGTCCAAAAGAGTGCAATGCCCCCACTTAGACCAACACTATCTACAGCAAAACATCTGCCACAGCCAAGACGATTTTATAGGTCTTGCACTCTCTTCCCTTTTATTTTTGTTTCCATGACGAAGAGAAGAGTGGGTCCTGCCAGCTTCACGAGGTTGATTTTGTTACAGGCCAGCAAGTACAAGGATGAAACATGCAATTTACTCGCTATTTTGTTGACACATTTGGTAAATACGGGTATAAACCCATTACCAAACCGAAAAGCTCGGTTAGCCGAATTTTTGGTTTCCTGTTTTGGGGTGTCTTTTTCGGTTCGCATATTTGCTCACCGAATTTACAAAATTACTTAATGGTAAAAATGAATTTTCAGTTTATACGCCCCCTCCCTCCAACCTATATATAGTTTTGCCCTCTAAATCGATCACATCAAAACACGATGAACACACGCACATAAAAAACGGATAGCCAGAGGCGCTTGTCGTGCCCTTAATTTTTTATCTTTATTGCTTTTATTTTTTCTCTTTATTGATTTTCTTTTTGGGGACTTCTACACGTGGGCCGGCGGATCATTTTAAAAGATCCGCTGCCTAGCGAGCTGGCGGATATGACAATTCTACTTTGCAACATAGCTTGTGTTGTCAAATTTGTTTTCGCAACATGGTCGTGCTGCAGATTTTTTTGCAACATGGGTCGTGTTGAGGGATTTGTTTTGCATAGGTCATGTTGTGGGATATAGCTACTGCGGGATCTGGCCCTTGGTAGGTTTACAACAAGGGGCTAGTTGCAGAACCTCTTTCTGCAATAATGTACTAGCTGCAAAACATGGACACGGAGGGGTTGGCTTTCAGACTGTCTAACGAAGCCCATCCAACAGCCATGGAAGTGGTGAATGCTCGCATAAAATCAGTCGGTTGAAAAAAAATCATTTCCCTTTCTTTTTTCTCCTTGATGTTACAAAATCTGGAGCCCCTCGTGCACATATACATGCATCAACCTGGACCACCCAGCAACCGACCAGCACAAGGGTCCTATGCCTATACTGACACGTCTCCTAGTAAACGTGCTACATGGATACCATGACACGCTAAGGTCATGTACAATTATGCTATAGAAGTGCCACGTAGAATAAATGATGAGGTAGAGGAGGAGAGAGAACTCATAAGAAAATGCTTGTCTTCTCTTATTTAAGAGAAGACAATAGATGATCTCTTAGCACAATATGTCTCAACATGTTTTTAGGACTGACTAGTTGTTGAAGATAAGGCTAAGAGATGACCCATTGGAGACATTTAATTTTTTCATATCTAAATTACATGCAAGTATTAAGATAAAATTATCTTATCAACCATTGTACATGCCCTAAACTAATACAAGTCCTAACAGGAGTCCTACTACTTGACGCACAACTAACACTTGATACAGCTAATACATCTACCACAAGCTGACTCCAACTACAAATCCAACTAGGACATGTACTATACAACTAATCAATCAAGATTTAGTATATGGGGGGGTTTTCAAAAAAAACTACTAATCCAACTAGGACATTGTAGGACCTTGAAGTATGTCTAGAGGGGGGGTGATTAGACTACTTGACCAATTAAAAACTTAACCTTTTCCCAATTTTAGAGTTTGGCAGATTTTAGCTATATTGGGACAAGTCAAGCAATCATCACACAATTCAAGCAAGCATGCAAAGAGTATATGAGCAGCGGAAATTAAAGCATGCAACTTGCAAGAAAGTAAAGGGAAGGGTTTGGAGGATTCAAACGCAATTGGAGACACGGATGTTTTTGTCGTGGTTCCGATAGGTGGTGCTATCGTACATCCACGTTGATGGAGACTTCAACCAACGAAGGGTAACGGTTGCGCGAGTCCACGGAGGGCTCCACCCACGAAGGGTCCACAAAGAAGCAACCTTGTCTATCCCACCATGGCCATCGCCCACGAAGGACTTGCCTCACTAGCGGTAGATCTTCATGAAGTAGGCGATATCCTTGCCCTTACAAACTCCTTGGTTCAACTCCACAATCTTGTCGGAGGCTCCCAAGTGACACCTAGCCAATCTAGGAGACACCACTCTCCAAGAAGTAACAAATGGTGCGTTGATGATGAACTCCTTGCTCTTGTGCTTCAAATGATAGTCTCCCTAAGGGAGTCCTGGATTAGGGGGTGTCCGGATAGCCGGACTACCATCATTAGCCGAACTATCACCGGCCGGACTATCATCATCGACCAGACTCCAAGACTATGAAGATACAAGATTGAAGACTTCGTCCCGTGTCCGGATGGGACTTTCCTTGGCGTGGAAGGCAAGCTTGGCGATACGGATATGTAGATCCCCTACCATTGTAACCGACTCTATGTAACCCTAGCCCTCTCCGGTGTCTATATAAACCTGATGGCTCTAGTCCGTAGGACACAACAACAACAACCATTACAATCATACCATAGGCTAGCTTCTAGGGTTTAGCCTCCTTGATCTCATGGTAGATCCACTCTTGTAAACATCCACAATATCAATATCAATCAAGCAGGACGTAGGGTTTTACCTCCATCAAGAGGGCCCGAACCTGGGTAAAACATCGTGTCCCTTGTCTCCTGTTACCATCCGCCTAGACGCACAGTTCAGGACCCCCTACCCGAGATCCGCCGGTTTTGACACCGACATTGGTGCTTTGATTGAGAGTTCCTCTGTGTCGTCACCAATAGGCTTGATGGCCTCTTCAATCGACAACGACGTAGTCCTGGGTGAGACTTTTCTCCCTGGACAGATCGTCGTATTCGGCGGCTTCGCACTGCGGGCCAACTCACTTGGCCATCTGGAGCAGATCGAAAGCTACCCCCCTGGCCGTCAGGTCAGGTTTGGAAGCCTAAACTTCACAGCCGATATCCGCGGGGACTTGATCTTCGATGGATCTGAGCCACAGCCGAGCGTTCCGCACTGTCACGATGGGCATGACCTAACTCTGCTGCCGGACAGCACCTTGGAGGCCGCACACGAATCCGCTCCGACCCCTAGTCCGAAGCTGATCGCTCAGATCGAGGATGGATGGCTGGACACCGCCTCGGGAGCTGCAACTTCTACGGCGATGGAGCCAAACACTTACCTTGTCCCGCATAAGGCTCATGACTCCGAGGTGCCGGACTCCCTGCCAGACTTTGAACCTCCTGCGCCCCTGCCAGTCGAATCTGATTGGTTACCGATCATGGAATTCACCGCTGCGGACATCTTTCAGCACTCACCCTTCGGCAATATCTTAAATTCGCTGAAGCATCTCTCGCTATCCGGAGAGCCCTGGCCGAACTACGGCCAGGATGGTTGGGACGCGGACAATGAAGAAATTCAGATCCCACCCACCACCCACTTCGTAGCCACCGTTGACGATCTAACTGACGTACTCAACCACGACTCCGAAGACATCGACGGTATGGACGACGATGCCGGAGACTATCAAAAACCAGCGCCTACAGGGCACTGGAAGGCCACCTCGTCACATAACATATATATGGTGGACACCCCAAAGGGAAGCGATAACGAGGAACACCGGGAAGCGGCAGAGGATAATCCCGCTGATAAACAACCAAAACGGCGACACAGACGCCGCCCTAAGTCCCGCCTCGATCAAAGCAGCATCCCTAACGACCCAGCGATAGAGCAGGGCAAACCAGCGGACGACGAACATACAACCAAGCAACCATCCGAACAGGACGAACCGGATAATCTACCCCTTCACGGAGCAATCAACAGTCCGGACACACCACCGGAGCATAAGAACCTTCACAAAAGACTCGTCGCCACTGCAAGAAGTTTGAAGAAGGAAAAACGGAAGCTCAAAACAGCGGAAGACATACTCAGAATGAAGTGGAGCAAAATACTCAAGACCGCAGACAAATATGGCAATGGCCATCAAACAAAGAGCTACCCGAAGCGCAAGCTGCTGCCAGAATTTGACGAGGAAGCCATAGAGCCCTCACAGTCAAAAAATAAAGAGGCCACCTGGCCGGATAGACGGCCAGATGACAGGCCAAAAGCGACAAGCGGCGCCGCACACAAGCCGACTTATGATCCTAGGAAAACGGACGGCCCAACTAGGTCCATCTACGGGCCAAAAAGGAGGGGCCCAGGAAGTAACACAACACGACAAGTGTTCGAAGACAGCGGCACACCCAAATACAGGGGCGCCGCACACCCGCTATGTTTTACCGATGAGGTGCTGGATCATGAATTTCCAGCAGGGTTTAAACCCATAAACATAGAGGCATACGATGGCACAATAGACCCAGGAGTCTGGATAGAAGATTACATACTACACATACACATGGCTAGAGGAGATGATCTCCACGCCATAAAATACCTACCCCTCAAGCTCAAAGGGCCAGCTCGGCATTGGCTCAAAAGCCTCCCAGAAAACACTGTTGGAAGTTGGGAAGAGCTTGAGGACGCGTTTAGAGCAAATTTTCAAGGGACTTATGTCCGCCCTCTAGATGCAGACGATCTGAGTCATATAACCCAACAGCCCGGAGAGTCAGCGCGCAAATTCTGGAACAGGTTCCTTACCAAAAAGAACCAAATAGTCGACTGTCCGGACGCGAAAGCCTTAGCAGCTTTTAAACACAACGTCCGAGACGAATGGCTCGCCAGACACTTCGGCTAAGAGAAGCCAAGAACAATGGCCGTGCTAACAAGCCTCATGATGCGCTTTTGCGCAGGAGAAGACAGCTGGCTAGCAAGATGCAGCACCAGCGACCCGAGTACATCCGAGATCAGAGATGGAAACGGAAAATCACGGCGCAGGAAAGATCAGCGCCGGAATAAAGAAAAAAGCCCAAAGGGCACGGCGGTCAACGCCGGATTCAAAAGCTCACGGCCAAACAATAAAACACTGCCTCTTAAGGACAACAGCGACGAGCTATCAAATTTAAACAAAATTTTAGATCAGATATGTCAAATCCACAGTACCTCCGGAAGGCCTGCAAACCATACCAACCGAAATTGTTGGGTTTTTAAACAGTCCGGCAGACTCAACGCCGGACACAAGGGGCTCGATGCGCCAAGCGAGGACGATGACGAACCCCACCAGCAGAGCACCGGAAGTCAAAAGACTTTCCCACCAGAAGTCAAAACAGTAAACTCACTTCATGTGATAGTACGGAAAACCAACACGGCACTCGCTAAGACAAGTCTCGCACGGTCCACCCCAGCGGAACACCGAGATGGGATGTCAAAACCAATCAATTTCGACCATCTGGATTAGTCCAGAAGTATCCTTAACGCAGGATAGACTGCCCTGATATTGGATCCCATAATAGACGGACTGCAATTCACGCAGGTTTTGATGGACGGCGGCGGTGACTTAAACCTGCTATATCCGGACACAATCCGCAGGATGGGGATAGACCCTACTACAATTCGACATAGCCGCACTTCCTTCAAAGGAGTGGCGCCAGGCCCTTACACCAGGTGCACAGGTTCTTTATTACTAGAAGTTATGTTCGGGACACCTGAGAACTTCCGACGAGAAAAGCTAACATTTCATGTCGCCCCATCCAAAAGTTGCTATCAAGCACTACTGGGACGTGAAGCTTTTGTCCGCTTCAATGCAATATCACATTACGCGTCTCTTACACTTAAAATGCCCGGTCGACGTGGCATCATTTCATTAAAAGGTCGCCTAAGACCCCGGACACAGCTGGACGAGTCCGGAATACATAAGCTAGGGGCTACCTAGCCGCACACCCCTTCACAAGGGTTTGTACATATAAGCCATAATGAGCTAGCATAGGCTCAGCTTTATTAATCTATATTTCAATTTTTTATGCACTTTCTCGCACGATCTCTTTTCAAACTAAGCTCCTCTCTTTTTACAGATGAACAGCGTGCACACCCGTCCGGGATACGGCACAACGGAGACACAGGCGCAGACGTGCAGTAGGGACCCGTTGCAAGGACTCTTTTCAGACTAAGACCCTATGTAAACCTTTCTTACTGTCTCTTGTTGCTATATTCCCCTGGTTTCTCATTATAACCAGAGTGGAGACTGGCGTTTTGGCATCGGCCGCGCCAGAAGAACTTGCCCGTACCTAGACACAAGGGGCTTAGGGCATTGTTTTGCCCGCTATTGTAAAGACCGAACACCTTCAGGAGTGTTCGGCGTCTCGAGTTAGGCCTTATATGCATCAGCTCCGAATCATGTCTTTGGTCAAATGTTGGGTTTGCCCGGCTCCTGTGTTTTGCTGCCTTACGTTCCGTATCATCGGCTAATGCGGCTCCAGGAGAACTACTGTGATTGTGCCCCAGTTCGGCTGGGCGAGCACCTCAGTAGAGAAAGCCGAAAACTGACTGTCGTGATACAGCGAGAGACTGGTCAACCACTCGACCGACCATGGGAATGTCTAGAATCCCTCTGCTTTGACGAAGGGCCGTTTCCCGGTCAGGCACATACGCGCCCCAAATTCGGAGAGCGCGGTGCCCCCAGGGGCTATGTCGTAGCCCCACCCTCGAACTCCATGGATAAGTGAAAGTGATAAAGCATTATAGTCTGGTTGCCTCGTTTGCTACACTACCACCTCCTTTACAGGACCGAGACGTCGGATTAAGTGTGAAAACGCGCTATTTTTTGCGAACACCCCCGCACCTTGTGCATGAGGGCTGAAGCCGCCGACTGCCATCTTTCAGGTTATACACACGTATACATGAACGGCCGCATAGGAGATATTCTATTACTTGAACGCACAAGTCTAAAAGGCGCTTACATCATAAAAATTGTTTTACATCATAAAAACGTTCATTCGAACGTAACATTTTTTGAGCACTGCGACTCTATTACACGAGCACCACGCAGCACTTCGCCAAAATAGTGCTCGGCGGGTAACCGATTATCGTCCGAACCCGGGGTCACAACAGCGGTGGCATCCATCTCTGTCCAATGTGTCTTCACACGGGCGAATGCCATCCGCGCACCCTTTATGCAGACCGACCGCTTCATTGCCTTGATATGCGGCACCGCTCCAAGAAATTGTTGCAATAAGCCAAAGTAACTCTTCGGCTTGGGCCTATCCGGCCAGGCATGGGTCACTATATCCGTCATAGCAAGCCCGGACAACCTATTTAGCTCAGCCCACTCGGCCAAATGGTCGGTCAGCGGAAGTGAACACTCCGGACTATGGAATTGAGACCAAAACAGCTCTTCCGTCTTGTGATCCTTCTGGCTTCGAAAATGCACAACGGCTTCCGCCGCACTCGCTGCTAAGTCCATAAAAGGGTCCTCTGGACCCCACAGTTGGCCCAGCTGAGCATACTTTGGGTCCGTAAACCTTCGGCGCAGCAGAAAAGGCTTGCCAGCTACAATTTCTCCGGCCTGGCGCAGCTCTTCCTTTATAGCCCGCATTGCAGAGCGGGCATCCTTGGCTTCGGCGGTGGCCTTCTCCAGGTCTTCTTGCCCCGCTAGGCGCTCCTTCCCAAGAGCCTCTTTACGGTCGGTAGCATCTTTTAACTTCGCAGCCATTTCGGCCATCTCCTCCCTGCTTCGGCAGTGTGCGGCCCTTTCGGCCGCTAACTCCTCGGCCGCCCTCGAGGCCGCCGCATTACTCCTTCTGGCCTGCTCCTTGGCTTGAGCAAGTTCGGCCCGAAGGCTCTCCACAGCAGCGGCACTATCTGCATTTCACACACATGTTGTAAGGAGCTGGCTTCGGCCCCCTTACCAAGTGACCGCACAGAAACACTTACCTTGCAACTCATCAAGTCGCCTGTTGATCAGCGTGATGTCCGCATCCGCAACAGCGAGTTGCCGCTTTAGTTCAACAACTCCATCAGTCCGGCTGGCCCCCGGACGACCCGCCACCTGCATCTGCACGGCGGAAATTTAAACCTGCGATTTTGATCCTCGGCACGCTGTCGATTTTGACAACCTACCGAGTCTCAGGGGCTACTATCTATACAGGGCGCATTCTATATGCAAAACTGTTAAAAGAGGTGTCATTTTTACGTATCTCAAACCCCGCCAGCAAACTCCTGGCGGCATTACGCAACCCGCCTTCGGCGGATGAAATCCTTTCAATCACCACACTCATCAATGCCTGGTGATCTTCTGAGATAGACGCCTTCTCAAGCAGATCCTTTAGCCGAACACCAGTTGGCGCCAAACTATCCGGCTTCGCCAAACCCTGGGGCTCCCTCCGCGACGACACTTCAGGCTCGTCCGCCCTATCCGACGGCGCCCCGGACGGAGGCGTCTCACTCTCCATGATCTCCGGACGAAGGTCCCCCGAAGACGAGCTCATTTGCGAAGGACGGAGATCCGAACTACAAGGTAAAAACTTTAGTTATCCTCAAAAGCACAAAAAGGGATGGCCCTTATTATAAAACTCCTTTCTTTCTACTTATGGCTCGTTGGAGGGCTGATTCTTTAAGGGAGATTGTGCAGCCGGGGCTTCCCCGGACGCAGGACCCTCTAGCGAAGATTCTTCCCCCGTTTAGGGGCTTTTGCCCCCGGGTCCTCAGAGGCAGTCCTCTTCTCCCCTTGGTGGGAGGGATTCTCGATCCCCCCTCTTTCAAGAGCCTCCTTAGGCGAGGCAGTAGCTTTCCTGCTCTCCCCTTCGCCTTCCTCTAAAGGCGCAACCTCAAGCATCCGGACCAGCACGGAATCCGGCGCGGTCTCGGGGAGGGGGACCGGACACCATATCAATTTTGCTTCCGCTATCCACTCCTATGTAGAAGGAAGTTGGTCATAAGGCAAATCATCGAAAGGCAAACAAACGGTATGTCCCGACTTGGAACTACTTACTTGAGTATCCGGGCGATTGCAGCTTAGGCCAGCATCCTTGGTCAATTCTGGACGCGCCTCTTGCGATCCAAAGAATAACTTGTACATCTCCAGGGGTGTCATACCCATAAAGTGTTAAAGAATCCATGGTCCCTCCGGATTAAATTCCCATAGTCGGAGAGGACGGCGTTTGCAGGGCAAGTGACGCCTGATCAGCATAACCTGCATCACCACGACCAGATTGATCTCCCTCGCCTGGAGATCTTGAATCTGGCCCTGCAGTAGGGGCACGTCCTTTGACGGCCCCCAGTTGAGCCCTTGGTTGACCCACGACATCATCTGTTGTGGAGGTCCCGGGCGGAATAAAGGCGGCGGCTTTTCTTTGCGGCCCCTCGGAACGGTGATATAGAACCACTCTTGCTGCCACAAGCCGAGCTCCTCTTGGAAGGAGCCTGCGGGCCATGGGGCATCGGCCCTCCTACTGATGGCCGCCCCACCGCACTCCGCTTGACGCCCCTGTCAGGACCCCGACTCGATGTCACATCGATCTAGCTGGTAACACCTCATATCACTTTGCGGCCTCACGCACGGTATCCCCACGGGTGTCGTCTTACCCTTTTCCCGGGACCGTTTGCGCCTTTTGGCTCACGTATATGATAGTGTCGCTAGCATCCATATGATAAAGAGCCCGGGCTGACATGACTAGTCGTAAACCCAAAGTGGCACAGACTTACAGGGACAGGCATCCATGACCCAGCTTCGAACGTGTCGGTCATCAGCAAGTGGGTCCGGGCTGTAGCACTGGGCTAGCAGGACTCCGGTAAACCGGGCTGTAGCGGGCTAACAGGACTCCGGTACTCAAAGCGTGACATTTCCCCGAAGGGACAGACACAGGAACAAAGAAGGACACATGCCGGCCAGCCTAAGTGTTCCAGAGCAGTAGCAAGCTACCATGGCTCAGCGGTAACACTAGGAGACATTTCCCGGTAAGAGAGGCTACTAAAGATAAACAACTAGATAGTCAGATCCCACACATACCAAGCATTTCAATCATACACACAATATGCTCGATATGTGCAAATACAACGAAGCATCACAACATGACTCTACGACACAAGTACTTTATTTAAGGCTCAGGGAGCCATACATATCATACACACAAAGGTACGGGTCTCACGACCCAACATACAAGTCATACAATCATACAAGCCAACAGCGGAAGTAACTTGTCTGAGTACAGACAACTAGTAAAATAAAAGAGGCTTGGAAAGCCTGGCTATACTATGTGGTCCTTCACAAGCTCAGGGTCACCACGTGGGTCTTTAGCCTACTCGTTGATGTCAACGTCTACATAGAACCCATCAGAAGGGGTTGCAGCGTCTTCTGTAAAAATGTAGATTATAGCAACATGAGTACAAAGGTACTCAGCAAGACTTACATCAGATCCTACATACATGCATAGTATCAAGAAGGGTTGGTGGAGTTATTGCAGCAAGCCAGCTTTGACTCTTGGCTAGACTATCCTACGATACTCCATTTGAAACAGTTTTGCGCACACGAGTCCACTATTCACCACTTCAATACACTACCGAGGATCCACCTCCGTCTTCCTACGGAAGAGCCATCCTCGGCACTCACACTTATCTTGAGGCTTTTATCAGTTTCCATTTACTTGTCTATGAACTGTATAGGCAACCAAGTAGTCCTTTACCGCGGACGCGGCTATTCGAATAGATCATGTTAACCCTGCAGGGAGTACTTCTTCATACACGCTCTCACCACTTACCGTCGTTTACACGACGTGTACTCGGCAACCTTCAAGCGGAAGCCCAACATGGGTGTCGGCCACGACCTACCTAATCACCTAAGCCTCCAGTCCAGGTTTATCGCCTATTCAGGTTCCATCCGCAGGGAGTCCGGCCGAGGTTTCCCATACGGCCCCGAACGATGTGAACAGGGTTCCCGAGATACCTAACGGGTATTCGGTACACCGTGCCACGTACCTACCGCATCACAGCCCACCCCTACGGTCAGCGCTGTCCACGGCCTCCAGTAGGCTACAAACACCAGAAACTACTTGCAACTCCTGGACGGAGAACTAGAGTGAATAAGAAGTCGAGAGGGTCCATTGGTTTCGGGCCCAATGCATGGTAGTAGCTGATTCTTAAATCACACATACAGATCTCAGTGCTTAAGGTCGGCTTCAATGAAACAACCCACCATGTACTCCTACATGGCCTCTCATCGATACCTTTACCAAATCGTGTTCACCACACCACTCTCATTACCGACATAATCATTTCACTCTAGCCCATCACCCAGATGAACCAGACCTGACACGACTCTAAGCATAGCAGGCATAGCAAGGTAGGAACAACACATACATAGGGCTCAATCAACTCCTACACATGCTAGTGGGTTTCATCTAGTTACTGTGGCAATGACAGGTCATGCAGAGGAAATGGGTTCAACTACCGTAGCACACAGCAGTTTGAATCGCGTTGTCTTAATGCAGTAAAAGAGAGCAGGAGCGAGAACATGGGATTGTATCGATATGATCAAATGGTTGGTTGCTTGCCTGATGGTTCGTTGCACGGATACAGTTCTTCGTTAGGGTAGTCACGGTACTCCTCGGGGACAGATCCTGTCGCAAAGGATAACGATACACAGGCATCACCAAACAATGTGCAACAATATGATGCATGCATGAAACATGGCAATATGAGTGTGTTGGGCTAATGCAACTAAAGCCAGAAGTGTTTGAGCAAATTTGAATCAAAGATTCAAATTCCAAATTCAAATATGGCCTTTTAAAGTGCCTTTTCTTGTTCTGTTTAAAACATCAATTTAACTTGTTTGATCATGCATGAAAATAGTACAGATGGATAGATTGGATTTTTCTGATCATTTTTCATATATAATTTGTCCAATTTGGAGTTACAGAATAAAAGTTATGAACTTTGAAGTTTAATTAATATTCTGGAATTTCCTGATTTAATTTAAATCCAGAAATATCATTTACTGCGTCAGCCTGACGTCACAGTGACATCAGCAGGTCAACAGGGCTGGCTCGGGTCAAACCTGACGTGTGGGGTCCACACGTCAGTGACACAGGGGCTAATCCCGTGTTGACCCGGGCTGGTTAGCTTTGACTAAGCCCTGGGGCCCACTTGTCAGCGTCAGTAGGTGGTGGGTTAGTGGCTAATTAACTAGGCCACGTCAGCTCGCCGGAGTTCTGGCCGGCGGCGACCATCAGTGCGGTGGCGATAGTGGTTTTGGTCGTTTCGGCCACCAAATGAACCGCGGAGGCCACCGGAGTGAAGCTGAGGACGACCCGCGGCTCTTGGCGGAGTCCGTTGGGGTCGGGGTGGCCGGAGTCGACGGCGGCGAGCTCGGTTGCGGCCGCCGGGGTTCGGTCGTGCACGGGAGGGGTGTTGCAGGGGGTTGGGGGTAGCGTTGGTGCGTGCTACGTGCTCCTAGTGAGATGTGGAGCACGATGGTGAGCTCGGTTGGGCGCTACGGCGACCGTGGCCACGACGGCGACATCGCCGGCGGCGTGAAGCTTTCGGCCGCGGTGGGGCTAGGGCCTAGGGGTCGGGAGAGAGCAGGGAAGAAGGGGGAAACGGTGGCGTAGCTCACCGCGGTTGCAGTGGGCGTCGAAACGGGCTCGGGGACGCGCTGGAGACGGCGAATTCGTCGGCGACGGTGATCGGAGCCCGAAGAGGGGAACGGCGACGTGGCGGCGATGCAGGGCTTCCGGGGACTCGTGGAGCGGTGGGGAGGAAGAGGGAGTCGAGGCGGAGCTCCTGAGCTGGTCGGGGGAGCGAGGGGTGGTCGGAGACGGTGGCTAAGGCGAACGGCGGCGACGGTGAGCTTCGGCCGTGAGAGAGAGAGAGCGAGGGAGAACCGGGGGAGAGTGAATGGGGTGTCGGCGAGGTCGGGGCGACGACCGGAAGACGATCCACGCGGCGCAACGGCGACCAGGGCGATGCAGAGACGCTGGGTGGTGCGTGGCGAGCTCGGGCGCGCCATGCTCACCTCCCTGCCTGCTCTGGCGAGGGGAAGCAGCTGGCTGGCACGGGCCAGCACAGTGCTGGGCCGGCTGGGCTGGGCCGCACAGGGAGGAGCCCAGGTAAGCTTCTCCCTTTATTTATTTTCTGTTTTCTGTTTTTATTTAATATATCTGCAACTTTGTTGAATTAAATAAAATACCTAGGCAACTCCAAAAATCACCAAACTACTCCTGGTCCAAAGTTGGATTATTTCCAACATGAAACATTTTAGTTTGGAGATATTTGAGCATTTAAATATTTTATATTATTTTAAATGCCCAAATTCAAATAGCTATGATTTAATTCAAAACCCTAGGATGGCCTAGGAAAATGTGCACCACTTTTGGCAGAGGTTCTGAACCAAGGCAAAAATGATGGGCATTTTAGAAGGGCATTTCAGGTTCATTGAAAATTATTTTAGTAAACCCTAGTTGGTTTCAGAGGGGACTGGGGGTTCTGTCATCCCCATTTCAAGTTTCTGATGAATGAGTAAACATGATGCAACACTCTAATGCATGACTAGCTAGGGTGTGACAACTCACCCCCACTCAAAAGAATCTCGTCCCGAGATTTGGGTTCCTCCGAGAAGAAGGCGGGATACTCGAGTCGAAGACGATCCTCCCTTTCCCAAGTTGCTTCATCTTCAGAATGGTGCGACCATTGAACCTTGAGAAACTTGATGTTATGACGTCGCGTGGTACGTTCGGCTTGATCGAGGATACGAATGGGGTACTCTCGATATGTAAGATTATCTTGGAGATCAAGCGTTTCGTGGTCCACTTCACGGATAGGATCCGAGAAGCAACGCCTGAGTTGAGAAACGTGGAAGACATCGTGAACTCTGGAGAGGTGCGGAGGTAGTTCCAATTGGTAGGCAACTCCTCCTCGTTTGGCAAGAATGCGAAAAGGTCCAATGTAACGAGGAGCCAATTTGCCTTTGATACCGAAGCGATGGGTTCCCTTCAGAGGGGTGACCCGAAGATAAGCCTTCTCGTCAACCTCGAAAGTCATAGCCTTATGTTTTCGGTCATATTGACTCTTTTGACGGGATTGGGCTGTTTTCAACTTTTCACGAACGATTCGAACTTGTTCTTCTGCTTCCTGAATCATATCCGGGCCAAAGAATTGTCTTTCCCCGGTCTCTGACCAGTTAAGGGGTGTTCGACATCGTCGTCCATAGAGAACTTCAAAAGGGGCTTTACCCAAGCTAGATTGATAGCTGTTGTTGTAAGCGAATTCGGCAAATGGAAGGCACTTCTCCCAGTCCATTCCGAACGAGATAACAGAGGCTCGAAGCATGTCTTCTAGAATTTGGTTGACGCGTTCCACTTGACCACTTGACTGAGGGTGGAAAGCGGTGCTAAAGGAGAGACGAGTTCCCATAGCATTTTGGAAACTTTCCCAAAATCGAGAGGTGAAAAGACTTCCTCGATCCGAATTGATTTCCAAAGGAACACCATGGAGGGACACTATTCGGGAGATATACAAGTCTGCCAGCTGACTAGCGGTTATACTCTCACGAACAGGTAAGAAATGAGCTACTTTGGAAAGACGATCGACCACGACGAAAATAGCATTATTCCCTCTTTTGGTCCTGGGAAAACCGGTAATGAAATCCATACCAATTTTATCCCATTTCCATTCAGGAATAGCTAATGGTTGAAGGGTGCCAGCAGGCCGTTGATGCTCTGCTTTTACACGACGGCAGACGTCGCAATTGGCAATATACTGAGCAATTTCTCTCTTCATCCTAGTCCACCAGAACCTCTGGCGTAGGTCCTGATACATTTTTGTACTACCGGGATGAATGGTGAGAGGAGATTCATGGGCTTCCTTAAGGATCAATCGCCTCAGGTTGCGCACCTTGGGAACCACTAGTCGATCCCCGAAGTATACGACTCCTTGATCATTAACGGAGAAGCAATTCGCAATTCCTTTCTGAATGTTCCTCTTGATGCGGGAGATTCCCGGATCTACCTTCTGTGCTTTGATAATTTGATCCGTAAGGGTAGGTTTTGCCACCAAGGTGGAGAGAAAACCTTGAGGAACAATGTGAAGGTTAAGCTTTCGAAATTCCTCATGGAGAAGCGGTTGACTTTGTTGTAACATCAGGTTGTTACAATAAGATTTATGACTTAGCGCATCAGCCATGACGTTGGCTTTCCCTGGGGTATAGGTTATCCCTAAGTCGAAGTCTGTGATCAATTCAACCCAACGTCTTTGCCTGAGATTCAGATCCGGTTGGGTGAAGATGTACTTCAGACTTTGGTGATCAGTAAATATTTCGCAACGATTACCGAGAAGGTAATGTCGCCAGGTCTTAAGTGCATAGACTACAGCTGCAAGTTCTAAATCATGAGTAGGATAATTCTCCTCATGTGGGTGCAATTGCCGTGAAGCGTAAGCAATTACGTGTCGATCTTGCATAAGAATGCAACCTAGTCCTTGTCGCGAGGCGTCGCAGTAGATAACAAAGTCCTTGGAGAAGTCTGGCGGTACCAGCACGGGAGCAGAGGTCAGGCGTCTTTTCAGTTCCTGAAACTGTGCTCACATTGTGGAGTCCATTCGAACTTCTTATCTTTCTTGAGGAGTTCGGTTAGAGGTTTGGCAACCTTGGAGAAGTTCTCGACAAAGCGACGGCAATAGCTCGCTAAGCCTAGAAAACTCCGAACTTGCTTGACCGATTCGGGTGGAGTCCAATCAAGGATGGCTTGAACTCGCTCAGGGTTAACCGCAATACCTTTACCAGATATTACATGACCCAGATAGGTCACTTCTGATAACCAGAATTCACATTTAGAAAATTTGGCATAAAGGCGATGCTCTCGAAGTTTCTTCAACACTAGCCTTAGATGTTCGGCATGTTCTTCCTCGTTCTTGGAGTAGATGAGTATATCATCGAGATAAACTACGACGAATTTATCCAAATACTCCATGAAGATTGAGTTCATTAACCGAGAAAAAGTGGCTGGAGCGTTGGTTAATCCGAAGGACATGACGGTGTACTCGTATTGGCCATAACGAGTAACAAAGGCCGTTTTAGGAATGTCCCCGTTTCTGATTTTGATTTGATGGTAGCCCAACCTCAAATCCATCTTAGAGAAGACTGAGGATCCAGCGAGCTGATCATACAGGTCGTTGATCCTGGGAAGTGGATATTTGTTTTTGATTGTGACCAAATTGACAGGTCGGTAATCTACAACCATCCGGTCCGTACCATCTTTCTTCTTGACGAATAGGACGGGGCAAGCCCACGGAGATGAGCTAGGTCGGATGAAACCCTTTTTCAAGGATTCATCGAGTTGTTTCTTAAGCTCGGCTAGTTCTAGGGGTGCCATTTTGTAAGGTCTTCTAGCAATCGGAACGGTTCCGGGGATGAGGTCTATTACGAACTCAACATCCCTGTCAGGTGGAACACCTGGCAATTCCTCTGGAAAGACATCCGGAAAGTCACGGACTACCGAAACGTCCTCAAGGTCTGGCAAAGGGCTGGCGTTAAGAGAATATAATTGTCGCTTGGCGATTCGAGTCAAAATATTGACTATCTTCCCCGAAGGATGGGTGAGTTGAACGGTCCTAGAGAAGCAATCAATTTTGGCTTGATGAGCTGACATCCAGTCCATACCCAAAATGATATTAATATCTGAAGATTTAAGGGCTATCAAAGATGCGAGGAAAACAAGTCTATCGACTTGGATTTCATTTCCATGGCTTACTCTAGAAGTTTGCCATTTGGATCCCGGAGTTTGAATTACCATGGAGGATGGCAAGTCACAGAATGCAACGTTATGCAAACGAGCATAATTTTCAGATATAAAAGAATGAGAGGCTCCTGTATCGAAAAGAACAGATGCCGGGTGGCAATTAACAAGAAGCGTACCGAGAACGACGTTGGGATCTTCTTGAGCTTCTTCGGCAGAGATACAATTGACCTGGCCACGTGAAGCGGTGACCGGTTTAGCGTGGAATACTTTCCCTGTCGGCTTGCCACGGCCAACAGCTTTAGCAGATTGATTGGGGTTGGTCTGGGGGCACTCCCGCATATAGTGACCAGATTCCCCACACTTGAAACAAGTCACGGAACTGGTACGTGGAGGAGCATTATTGGTTGGACCCCCATAGTGCTTGGCTGGAGCAGTCTGTTGAGCGGGGCGAGGCGCCTGGAAAGATGGCCTCGGTGTGAACCTGGGTGGCAGGGCGGTGTTGGGTACCCACACGCGGCGCTTCTGAGGACCAGCACCGGATGAGGAACCCATGTCACGTCCATGCTTGCGTGTTGCGTCGTAGTCAGTCTGACCAGTTTCAGCACTGATGGCTTTGTTGACAAGTTTCGAAAAGGATGTGCACTCATGCAGACGGAGGTCGCGGCGAAGCTCAGGACTAAGGCCCTTGCGGAACCTTGCTTGCTTCTTGGCGTCAGTAGAAACTTCCTCGGTTGCATATCGTGCAAGATTACCAAACTCCCTGCTATAGACATCCACAGAAAGTCGGCCTTGGGTGAAATTGCAAAACTCTTCACGCTTACGGTCCATGAGACCCTCCGGAATGTGATGTTCACGGAAAGCCTCACTGAACTCAGCCCAAGTAGTGACATGGCCCGCTGGGCGCATAGCTCCATAATTCTCCCACCATAGACTGGCGGGGCCTTCAAGATGATATGCAGCAAAGGTGACCTTGTCAGCCTCCGCTACCAGCGCGGAACGCAGTTTGTGAGAGATACTGCGAAGCCAGCCATCAGCGTCGAGAGGTTCGACGGAGTGGTGGAACGTGGGTGGATGCAATTTGATAAAATCACTGAGTGACACCACGTTAGCCCTCTGATGGTGTGATGTGTTCTGTTCAATACGCTCCAACAAACGGTTTGTCTCCCGCTTGTTTCTCTCAGCTTCCATCATAACCTCGGCTAGTGAAGGAGGTTGAGGCAGATGTTCATTTCTGGCTTCACTGCCTTCGGCCTGCTCTTGGGAAGCAGGGTTAGCGCGCGTGTTGACCATCCTAGGTAAACAAGACAATGATTTAGTCAGAATGATAAAATTCCGACATAGGATACGTAATGTAAGGAATAATTCGGAATGCAAGATGATCATCCGTATGACATGGTAGATACAGAAACTGCTTCTTTATTCCATCGTCATACACACCATACAGGTTTAGTACAAGACCAAGCAAAGTACTAATACGGTGAAAAGAGGATTACATCTCATCGGAGGCATCCCAAGCTCCTATACATTATTTTTCTACATCTCCGGAAAGAGTACAAACTAGGTCATATCCCACGAGACACGCAGGACAATAGACGACACAGCTAGTGCGAACTAGTGATACTACTACTAACTCAGACCGATCCGTAGTAGTCCTCGTAGAAGTCACCTCCATAGCCTGGAAGCTCAACATGTTCATCCGGAAACAGACGATCTCGCGGAGCTTGTGGACCATAGGGGCTAGGATGAGGCCTTGGACCAACAAACGGTGGCCTGCGGGGACCGCAAGGTGGGGTGATGCCTCCTACATCACGCCAAACCATCACGTCCGGCAGAGCAGATCTCACTGGATAGAGATCGCGCATATCTGAATATCCAGCTTGCACCGCCGGTGCGAACCGAGTCAAAGTGGCCCAGTGGTCGGCACGGGTATTGAAGAGCTCTAACCTTAAGGCCCGATTTTCACGGTCCTTATCCTCGAGCATCTCAGCAGTGGTGCGAGTCCATGAATCCTCCTGAGTGGAGTCAGCATAGATAGCCTGGAGATACCCTTGTGCCCCCGGAAGTGATCCTGGCATATACCGGAAATCAGAGTCCCGAAATAGACCAGATCTGACTCGCATAATGGTCATCATAGAGTAGGCGGCATCCTGCACAGCCATCTCGATAGTAACCCCGAGTCCATAGGAGCAGTGAAGAGGCTCAGTGGATCCAGGATAAGATGGAAATATCCTGACAGTGCAGAGATACTGGCTTTGATTAAAGTCTCGGAATTGCTCTTCGACCGTGTACTCAGGATACCAGCGGTATCCAGCCTCAGTCATTACCCTGACCAACTTAGCAGTATGGCCGGGTACATCTAGGCATCGAGTCAGGCGAACCACTTGATTGAGGTCGCGAGTGGCCATCTGAAAGCATAATCATAATGCAAAGGCATTAGAATTTCTAGCAAAATTTCGGCAGCATAACAGCTGTAAATGCTCAAAAAGGATATTGAGACATTTGACAAAGGATTTCGTACACACTCAACATCATCATATCAAGTCCTGAAACCATTCCTACAACATAATGTGGTAGTAGAACTGAACTAGGCTGATAACCATCAAACTTATAAGGTACTACTGATTAGTAACACGTGATCCTGATAGAGAGAACAGATCCTAATTCCTTAACCCCCGGTGGAAGAATGGACTGACTCAGATCAGAAAGTCATAAGGTATAAGGAGTAAAAAGAGCCTTACGTTCCAACCCACAAACAATTCCCCTACATATAACTAAAGAATTTCTAGACTCAACATCGACCAGTTTGGCTTGGAGAACCTACAGGCAGTCCGGCTCTGATACCAACGCTGTCAGGACCCCGACTCGATGTCACATCGATCTAGCTGGTAACACCTCATATCACTTTGCGGCCTCACGCACGGTATCCCCACGGGTGTCGTCTTACCTTCTTCCCGGGACCGTTTGCGCCTTTTGGCTCACGTATATGATAGTGTCGCTAGCATCCATATGATAAAGAGCCCGGGCTGACATGACTAGTCGTAAACCCAAAGTGGCACAGACTTACAGGGACAGGCATCCATGACCCAGCTTCGAACGTGTCGGTCATCAGCAAGTGGGTCCGGGCTGTAGCACTGGGCTAGCAGGACTCCGGTAAACCGGGCTGTAGCGGGCTAACAGGACTCCGGTACTCAAAGCGTGACATTTCCCCGAAGGGACAGACACAGGAACGAAGAAGGACACATGCCGGCCAGCCTAAGTGTTCCAGAGCAGTAGCAAGCTACCATGGCTCAGCGGTAACACTAGGAGACATTTCCCGGTAAGAGAGGCTACTAAAGATAAACAACTAGATGGTCAGATCCCACACATACCAAGCATTTCAATCATACACACAATATGCTCGATATGTGCAAATACAACGAAGCATCACAACATGACTCTACGACACAAGTACTTTATTTAAGGCTCAGGGAGCCATACATATCATACACACAAAGGTACGGGTCTCACGACCCAACATACAAGTCATACAGTCATACAAGCCAACAGCGGAAGTACTTTGTCTGGGTACAGACAACTAGTAAAATAAAAGAGGCTTGGAAGCCTAACTATACTACGTGGTCCTTCACAAGCTCAGGGTCACCACCTGGGTCTTTAGCCTACTCGTTGATGTCAACGTCTACATAGAACCCATCAGAAGGGGTTGCAGCGTCTTCTGTAAAAATGTAGATTATAGCAACATGAGTACAAAGGTACTCAGCAAGACTTACATCAGATCCTACATACATGCATAGTATCAAGAAGGGTTGGTGGAGTTATTGCAGCAAGCCAGCTTTGACTCTTGGCTAGACTATCCTACGATACTCCATTTGAAACAGTTTTGCGCACACGAGTCCACTATTCACCACTTTAATACACTACCGAGGATCCACCTCCGTCTTCCTACGGAAGAGCCATCCTCGGCACTCACACTTATCTTGAGGCTTTTATCAGTTTCCATTTACTTGTCTATGAACTGTATAGGCAACCAAGTAGTCCTTTACCGCGGACGCGGCTATTCGAATAGATCATGTTAACCCTGCAGGGAGTACTTCTTCATACACGCTCTCACCACTTACCGTCGTTTACACGACATGTACTCGGCAACCTTCAAGCGGAAGCCCAACGTGGGTGTCGGCCACGACCTACCTAATCACCTAAGCCTCCAGTCCAGGTTTATCGCCTATTCAGGTTCCATCCGCAGGGAGTCCGGCCGAGGTTTCCCATACGGCCCCGAACGATGTGAACAGGGTTCCCGAGATACCTAACGGGTATTCGGTACACCGTGCCACGTACCTACCGCATCACAGCCCACCCCTACGGTCAGCGCTGTTCACGGCCTCCAGTAGGCTACAAACACCAGAAACTACTTGCAACTCCTGGACGGAGAACTAGGGTGAATAAGAAGTCGAGAGGGTCCATTGGTTTCGGGCCCAATGCATGGTAGTAGCTGAATCTTAAATCACACATACAGATCTCAGTGCTTAAGGTCGGCTTCAATGAAACAACCCACCATGTACTCCTACATGGCCTCTCATCGATACCTTTACCAAATCGTGTTCACCACACCACTCTCATTACCGACATAATCATTTCACTCTAGCCCATCACCCAGATGAACCAGACCTGACACGACTCTAAGCATAGCAGGCATAGCAAGGTAGGAACAACACATACATAGGGCTCAATCAACTCCTACACATGCTAGTGGGTTTCATCTAGTTACTGTGGCAATGACAGGTCATGCAGAGGAAATGGGTTCAACTACCGTAGCACACAGCAGTTTGAATCGCGTTGTCTTAATGCAGTAAAAGAGAGCAGGAGCGAGAACATGGGATTGTATCGATATGATCAAATGGTTGGTTGCTTGCCTGATGGTTCGTTGCACGGATACAGTTCTTCGTTAGGGTAGTCACGGTACTCCTCGGGGACAGATCCTGTCGCAAAGGATAACGATACACAGGCATCACCAAACAATGTGCAACAATATGATGCATGCATGAAACATGGCAATATGAGTGTGTTGGGCTAATGCAACTAAAGCCAGAAGTGTTTGAGCAAATTTGAATCAAAGATTCAAATTCCAAATTCAAATATGGCCTTTTAAAGTGCCTTTTCTTGTTCTGTTTAAAACATCAATTTAACTTGTTTGATCATGCATGAAAATAGTACAGATGGATAGATTGGATTTTTCTGATCATTTTTCATATATAATTTGTCCAATTTGGAGTTACAGAATAAAAGTTATGAACTTTGAAGTTTAATTAATATTCTGGAATTTCCTGATTTAATTTAAATCCAGAAATATCATTTACTGCGTCAGCCTGACGTCACAGTGACATCAGCAGGTCAACAGGGCTGGCTCGGGTCAAACCTGACGTGTGGGGTCCACACGTCAGTGACACAGGGGCTAATCCCGTGTTGACCCGGGCTGGTTAGCTTTGACTAAGCCCTGGGGCCCACTTGTCAGCGTCAGTAGGTGGTGGGTTAGTGGCTAATTAACTAGGCCACGTCAGCTCGCCGGAGTTCTGGCCGGCGGCGACCATCAGTGCGGTGGCGATAGTGGTTTTGGTCGTTTCGGCCACCAAATGAACCGCGGAGGCCATCGGAGTGAAGCTGAGGACGACCCGCGGCTCTTGGCGGAGTCCGTTGGGGTCGGGGTGGCCGGAGTCGACGGCGGCGAGCTCGGTTGCGGCCGCCGGGGTTCGGTCGTGCACGGGAGGGGTGTTGCAGGGGGTTTGGGGTAGCGTTGGTGCGTGCTACGTGCTCCTAGTGAGATGTGGAGCACGATGGTGAGCTCGGTTGGGCGCTACGGCGACCGTGGCCACGACGGCGACATCGCCGGCGGCGTGAAGCTTTCGGCCGCGGTGGGGCTAGGGCCTAGGGGTCGGGAGAGAGCAGGGAAGAAGGGGGAAACGGTGGCGTAGCTCACCGCGGTTGCAGTGGGCGTCGAAACGGGCTCGGGGACGCGCTGGAGACGGCGAATTCGTCGGCGACGGTGATCGGAGCCCGAAGAGGGGAACGGCGACGTGGTGGCGATGCAGGGCTTCCGGGGACTCGTGGAGCGGTGGGGAGGAAGAGGGAGTCGAGGCGGAGCTCCTGAGCTGGTCGGGGGAGCGAGGGGTGGTCGGAGACGGTGGCTAAGGCGAACGGCGGCGACGGTGAGCTTCGGCCGTGAGAGAGAGAGAGAGAGCGAGGGAGAGCCGGGGGAGAGTGAATGGGGTGTCGGCGAGGTCGGGGCGACGACCGGAAGACGATCCACGCGGCGCAACGGCGACCAGGGCGATGCAGAGAGGCTGGGTGGTGCGTGGCGAGCTCGGGCGCGCCATGCTCACCTCCCTGCCTGCTCTGGCGAGGGGAAGCAGCTGGCTGGCACGGGCCAGCATAGTGCTGGGCCGGCTGGGCTGGGCCGCACAGGGAGGAGCCCAGGTAAGCTTCTCCCTTTATTTATTTTCTGTTTTCTGTTTTTATTTAATATATCTGCAACTTTGTTGAATTAAATAAAATACCTAGGCAACTCCAAAAATCACCAAACTACTCCTGGTCCAAAGTTGGATTATTTCCAACATGAAACATTTTAGTTTGGAGATATTTGAGCATTTAAATATTTTATATTATTTTAAATGCCCAAATTCAAATAGCTATGATTTAATTCAAAACCCTAGGATGGCCTAGGAAAATGTGCACCACTTTTGGCAGAGGTTCTGAACCAAGGCAAAAATGATGGGCATTTTAGAAGGGCATTTCAGGTTCATTGAAAATTATTTTAGTAAACCCTAGTTGGTTTCAGAGGGGACTGGGGGTTCTGTCATCCCCATTTCAAGTTTCTGATGAAAGAGTAAACATGATGCAGCACTCTAATGCATGACTAGCTAGGGTGTGACAGCCCCCCAATCATCTTCGGCGCCACATTGAAGGTCTTTAGCCACAGGCTGAAGTGAGGGGTGACGCGGAGGAAGGCTTCGCAGACGACGATGAATGCGGAGATGTGGAGGATGGACTCCGGAGCCAAATCGTGGAATTCCAACCCATAGTAAAACATGAGCCCTCTCACAAAATGATCAGTCGGGAAGCCTAAACCCCGACGAAGGTGGGATACAAAAACAACATACTCGCCGGGCTCGGGGGTGGGGATGACCTGCCCTTCAGCAGGCAACCTGTGCGAAATCTCGTAAGTCAGGTACTTGGCCTCCCGCAGCTTTAGCACGTCCTCCTCTGTGACAGAAGAGGGCATCCACCGGCCCTGGAGGTCGGAAGCGGACATTATTGAAGGTCCGAAGCGCTCGAATCTGGAGCTCTAGGTGCTGGAACTTGGAGCGGAAAAAGGATTCGATGGAGGATTGAAGAAAAGAAACGAGCATTGGTCCCGTTATAAAGAGGGAAAATACCAAGAGCCGTCTCCGTGACTGTTCGGGACCCGCCTTTGATAGAGGGGGCGTGGCGACGGGCGCGGTTGGGTTACCCACGTCCGTATTGATGAGAATCCTGGATTAAGGGGGAACACGATCTCTGCTTCGACAAGACGTGCCAAGGAAACCGCTTCGCTAAATGCGCTGAGGCGGTAGAGTAAAAAACGATTCAAGTAATGGCTTGGTAGTGTTGTGACGTCATGCCACAAAAAACGTCAGCAGATTGAACTTGTGTATATATTATTCTCTCTACGGTGGAATGTGGAATTTATTTTGCAGAGCCGGACACTATCCTGGTGTTCACAATCTTCTATCATTCGGAGGAGGAACCCGCCTTGCAATGCCAAGCAATAAACGCGCCGGACTTATCATCATTGAAGCCTGGTTCAGGGGCTACTGAGGGAGTCCTGGATTAGGGGGTGTCCGGATAGCCGGACTACCATCATTAGCCGAACTATCACCGGCCGGACTATCATCATCGACCGGACTCCAAGACTATGAAGATACAAGATTGAAGACTTCGTCCCGTGTCCGGATGGGACTTTCCTTGGCGTCGAAGGCAAGCTTGGCGATACGGATATGTAGATCCCCTACCATTGTAACCGACTCTATGTAACCATAGCCCTCTCCGGTGTCTATATAAACCGGATGGCTCTAGTCCGTAGGACACAACAACAACAACCATTACAATCATACCATAGGCTAGCTTCTAGGGTTTAGCCTTCTTGATCTCGTGGTAGATCCACTCTTGTAAACATCCACAATATCAATATCAATCAAGCAGGACGTAGGGTTTTACCTCCATCAAGAGGGCCCGAACCTGGGTAAAACATCGTGTCCCTTGTCTCCTGTTACCATCCGCCTAGACGCACAGTTCGGGACCCCCTACCCGAGATCCGCCGGTTTTAACACCGACACTCCCCAACACTCAACTCTCTCTCATAGGATTTGGATCTGGTCGAAAGAAGATTTGAGTGGAAAGCAACTTGGGGAAGGCTAGAGATCAAGATTCATATGGTAGGAATGGAATATCTTGGCCTCAACACATGAGTTGGTGGTTCTCTCTTAGAAATGGTAAGTTGGAAGTGTAGGTTTGTTCTGATGGCTCTCTCCACGAATGAAGAGGAGGTGGAGGGGTATATATAGCCTCCACACAAAATCTAACCGTTACACACAATTTACCAAACTCGGTGGGACCGATTCAACAGACTCGGTCAGACCGATTTGATAAACCTAGTGACCGTTAGGATTTTCGGTGGGACTGACATGCAACTCGGTAGGACCGATATGGTTAGGGTTAGGGCATAACATAATCTCGGTAAGACCGATTACACAAACTCGGTGAGACCGACTTTGGTAGTGAGCTTTCCAGAGAGTTGGTCAGGTAAACTCGGTGGGACTGATTCGCTCATTTTGGTGAGACCGAAATGTTACAAAAGGGAAACAGAGAGTTTACATTGCAATCTCGGTGGGACCGATCACTCACTTCGGTTAGACCGAAATGTTACGAAGGGAAACAGAGAGATTACAATCCCATCTCGGTGAGACCGAGATCCCAATCGGTTAGACCGATTTGCCTAGGGTTTGTGGCAGTGGCTATGACATTTGAACTCCGTGGCGCCGGATAGGAAGAATTGGTGTGACCGATTTTGACTTTGGGTTTAGGTCATATGAGGATGTGAGAAAGTAGTTGAGGATATTTGGAGCATATCACTAAGCACTTGAAGCAAGAGGCTCATTAAGCAACACCTCATCCCTCCTTGATAGTATTGGCTTTTCCTATAGACTCAATGTGATCTTGGATCACTAAAATGTAAAGTGAGGAGTCTTGAGCTTTTGAGCTTGAGCCAATCCTTTGTCCTTGATATTTTGAGGGATCCACTTTCATCATCCATGCCATGCCATTCATTGAGATTTCCTGAAATAATGGTCTTGGAATAGCATTAGCTCAATGAGCTATATGTTGTTATGAATTACCAAACCCACCTAGGGATAGTTGCACTTTCAATCTCCCCCTTTTTGGTAATTGATGACAACATCTAGATCAAAGCTTCGATAAATGATAATAAGATTGAAAAACATCATCGCTTTGAGAAGTATGTGATAAGCAAGAGCTCCCCCTAAATTTGTGCATAGTTTAAATTTGCTTTGGACTGCAAATGCACAAGGAGTTAGGCTTATGGGTTACTCTTCCATGTCACATACATCTTGGTGGAGCGCTCAAAATAATAAAGATTGAATACATGCACTCATCACCAAGCAAAGTGAATGATCATATAAGGATAAGATATGATAATATCATCAAATAGGCATAAGTGTAGCTTATGATCAAACACATGATCATCAAAGTCTCACAGGTAATAGCATAGTATCTCAAGCAATCAAAAGCAAACAAAGTTTAACCACCAAAGCAAGAGAGAACAAAAATCAACACTCTCTCTCTCGAAGCCTATGATCTATACATTTTTCTCCCCCTTTGGCAACAAGTTGCCAAAAAGTTCATAGAAAATGCATAGTGCTATATCGACTCTCAGGCTTGATCTTCAGGTGGTGGTGTAGAGATGGCTCCTTGGACGAAGGCTTCAGTTGATGTGGAAGTAGCTGGAGGAGTTGGTGCTGGAGCTGGTTGCACTGGAGCTGTATGTGCTGTAGCTGGTGCAGATGATGTGGCTCTAGTGTCTGTCACAGGCACTGCAGCTGACCTCTGAGCTCTAGGCACTCTGGCAAATGCATCAGTGGTTGTCTTGCCCTTCCTCTCCTTCATGTCATCCTGAAGCTGCTCCACAACCGACTGAATCTCAGTTACTTTGACATCTAGATCATAGAATTTTTGTTCCATGATTCTTTCCAAGCTCTCCTGATTCTGAGTTAGGGTGGCCAATCCCTTCTCAATCCTCAAAGTTGATGCTATCAAGTAACCAAGCTGCTCCTGCTTGTTCTTCAAAAAGTACTCAGATGCCTCCTCTTGAGTTGGCATCTTGGCAGCCTTCTCTTTCTTTGCTTTCTCCTTCTTCTCTTGAGCTTGCACTGATGATGGTTCATTCTCATTCATGACAACCTGATTTTCCTCAAAGTCTGGATAGAGAGCAAAATGTTCCTTATCCAACAGATATTTTCCTGTGCCCATCTTTGAGTTAATCAACTCCTGAATCTGAGGGGCATATCCACAACTTCTCTTTTGGTCTGCGGCAGTCCTCTTAATGGTCTCAACCATAAGGCTCATGACCTTGAATTTCTATGGCACATCAAACAAATGCAGCATGTTGATAGCATGCCCTCTAATCATGTTGTGGTCACCTGACTTGGGCAACAAAGTGTGCCTTAGGTTCCAGTTGATTGTTGGCAGCTCTGACAGAAGAAAGTGGACTGACCCAAACTTATGTGTCTCAATAGCTTTGTTTGGGATCTCCTTGTACATAGGTGCCATGGAATTGTGGTCCATCTTCTTCTTGGCATAGAAATCCAAGTCATCTTCACTCTCCTTTGGGGCATTGATCAGTTTTGCCCATTCCTCAACGGTTCACTGGTACCTTGTACCTTCAGACATCCAAACTATCCTCCCATCTGGATAGCAGTGTGTTGTGGAGTAGAACTGCATAATGAGTTCATCATTCTAGTTGGTGAGCTTCTGCCCAACAAAATATGCAACTCCACAGGCAACAAAACTGTCTTGCACTCCAGGATAGTGTTCTTCATTTTCTTTCATGTAGGTCTAGTCGACCCACCTCATATCACACACTATGGGCTTCTTGTCCAACAAGATTGTCTCATAGAAGTCCTGCTGTTCCTTTGTGTGGAACCTGTAATCAACAGCAGTCCTTCTCCTAGTGGCATATGGATCTGTCATCCTCCATAGCCTCAACCCTGAGTCTCTTCTGATATTCATGTCCTCAGCCACAGGATGAGCATCATTGTGGTCTGGAATCTTGGGCTTGAGCTTCCTCGGGACTTGTCCTTCTTCATCTTCTTCATCAGCAACTTCAAGCACTGGGGCCTTGTTCTTTTCAGCAGCTGGAATACTCCTGGTATTCCTCTTTGGTGCACTCTTAGTCTTGGGGGCAGCTTTGGGTGCTTCCTTGGGCTTTGATGTTGCAGCCCCTGACTTTATAGCATCACCCATTAGCTTTTGTGCCTTGGGTGCTGGTGCAGCAACCTCTTCTTCCTCTTCCAACATGGAAGGTTGACCAACAACTCTAGCCATGCTCTTTTTGACCCTTTCCTTCCTTTTCTTTCCTTCTGCAGCTGGCTCTTTGGGTTGGGATTCCAAAGATGCTTTAGTGGAAGCTCTGGCTTTGGACATGGGAGTCCTCTTGGCAAGAACCTTGATTTTCATGCCAGGCTTGATGGTTGCAGTTGTGCCATACTCCTTTTTGAGCACTACCTTTTTGAAAGTAGCCTCATCCTCTTCTACTCTATAATCCTCATCCTCAGATTCTGAGGTTCTCTTCTTCCTTGTCCTGGTGGCAGCTTTAGGCAGATTGCTTGGGGTGCTCCTGCTACCATCATCTGAAGTGCTAGAGAGACTAGTGCCCTCGCTCATGTGATTGTGCTCTTCTGACCTGTTCTGACTATCACTTTGGTCTGACATTCTGCAAAATACTGATTGCTGACCCTGTGAATAGTTATAGATGAGGTAGAGTGGATGAGCATCACAAAATGCAGAGATTTTTGCACAAGAATGGTTCAAAAATTCAGTTTTAGTTTTCCACAGAAAGCATTTCGGGTCAACCGATTTTCAAACTCGGTGATACCGAAGCAGTTTTGGAACCTAAACTGGTGAACTCGGTTGGACCGAGTCACAGTTCAGTGGCACCGAGACTGCTAGGGTTTCACAAAGTCTTAAAATCCGTCACACCGATTAGCAATTCTCGGTCAGACCGAGAGTTACTAGTGCAATGGCGTTAGCCAAATCGGTGGGACTGAGTGTCAGTGTCAAAACCGACGAATCTCGGGTAGGGGGTCCCGAACTGTGCGTCTAGGCGGATGGTAACAGGAGACAAGGGACATGATGTTTTTACCCAGGTTCGGGCCCTCTCGATGGAGGTAAAACCCTACTCCTGCTTGATTAATATTGATGATATGGGTAGTACAAGAGTTGATCTACCACGAGATCAGAGAGGCTAAACCCTAGAAGCTAGCCTATGGCATGATTGTTGTTCGTTTCTATCGACTAGCCTGGCCTTGGTTTATATAATGCACCAGAGGCCTAGGATAACAAGAGTCCTAGCTGAATACGCCGGTGGGGGAGGAGTCCTTGTCTTGATCGCCAAGTCTTGCGGAATCTTCCTTGTATGCAGCAGCTGACCGGACTGGCCCATGAGTATACGGCCATGGGGGTCCTTGGCCCAATCTAACAGATCAGGAGATGATGTGGTGAGTACCCCCTAGTCCAGGACACCGTTAGTAGCCCCCTGAACCGGTCTTCAAGTTTAGGGACGCTCCTCTATTCTTTCGAACCGTTCTTCATCTTCAGTCATCGGTCTTGAAAACTGGTTCAACAAATCTTCTCATCTTCGATCTTGAGGATCGCCGAAATGCATTCGACGAGTTTACTCGTCGGGTATCCGAGGAGCCCCTTTAAGTTTCCGGCCTTTATCAATGCCTTGTTATTTTTATGCCACACCTCGGGTTTGAAGTTGTTCCCGGGAGGCAACGTCCTCTTGCGTCCGAGCTCCAACGTCGGACTGCATTCGAGGTATCTTTTGCAGCCGAGCACCAATGCTGGACTGCTTCCCAGCTCTAACGCCGGACTATGTATCCGAGCTCCAACGCCAAACTGTATCCGAGGTGTCGTAAATCACCTTGGTTCAAAGAAGTTTGAAGGAGTTTAGCCGAGCTTAATGCCGTAAATGCCCTCTATGGAGCCATCCACTAGCGCCCGAGCTTTATGCCGGACTACTTCCGAGGTGGTGCACCACCCCGAATGTGGGCCGATTTTTGTCAATATTTTTGATTGGTGCAATTTATTCTCTGCCGAGATACATATCCAGTAGCCCTCAAGGTGGGTATCGGTCTAAAACCCGAGATGCCCATGAAGGATGACATAAGACCGCTGATCCTCATAGCTGCTGAGACTCAGGTTGATTTGCAAAATCGGTCTGAGGATCAAGTCCTAGCTCGGCAGAATACTTCGGGACACAAAAAGCGGCGTGCTCAGTCCTCAAGACTCGGGTTGGGTGCGGCCAACCAACCTGAGGATCAAAATCTCCTCGGAGACTGTATTACACTTAAAATTTTCTGTATTGGACAGGCAATGCAGTAGCCCCTGAGACACTAGTCGGGTGGCAACACCAGATCAGAGGATCGATGTGCCCCTTTAATATTTGTAAATAATAAGCCTGAAGCCCAGTAGCCCTCGAGCCTTAATGCGGGCATGGGAGGCCGAATTAAGGATCGATATCCATAGTAAAATCACAAATTATGTGTAATGACTCTATGTATCCAAGTACTTTATGTCATTAATGCTCGGATCCGCATTGTACAAAACTTTGTTAACCGACCATCGGCTTCAACCTCCTCAGCCAGTAGCCAAGGAGTGTTTGTCCTATTTTATAAAGCCTTTATGAGGGCAAAGATTTACGACAAACAAGGCAATCTGGCCATACGGTTTTATAAACAAAGGTATGCAGAGAGATATGTTATATTGCTGTTTAACAGAAGAAATGTCTTCCATAGAAAATAGTCCCGCTATCGGTTCATTTCTTTGGGTTGTCATGCTAAGCATGATCATGAAACCTCAGCTCCAATGTAAGAGCAAAATATCAAGGATTTAGTTTGGGAGGCCAGTTAATAGCCCTCGATAGTGTTCGGCGATAGTCGAGGTCAAGCCGTAAACACTTCGGCCAATGTTATGAATGGCCCATCATTTAACACACTCATCGAATCGCTGACCAGTTTACGCTTATTGTGACAGTCAGTTTTTGGCTTTCTCCACTGAGGTGCTTAACCAAGTGAGCTGGAAGCACCATCGCAGTGGTTCTCCCTTTGCACACCTAGCCGAACAAAGCAGAATGTAGGGGGCAAGCGCAGGAGCCGGGCAACCCAACTATTGACCGAAGACACAATTCGAAACCAATGCATATAGAGCAATATCCGAGAATGTTTTTGCCGAATCTCTAAAGGTGTTCGGCGTTGCACTGCGAGACTTGTGCTGAAAACACACAAATAGTTTAAAAGTGCCATGGGCTCGAAAAGCCAAAAAACTTATTCAAAAGGTTAATGTCTGAACTAGATCAAGTGTTCGGTGCCAATCCGAAAATTGGACTTTAGAAAAGAAAAAAAGGTGCTTCTGTCATGCTTTAACATGACACATCCTATCTCAAAACTTCAAGCGGGTCAGCCTACGGCTTCAACCTCCTATCCTGAAGGCGGAGTACTTCTTACTAGGCCAGTTTAGCAAAGTAAACTCTAGCGGCTTTGAGAGAGAAATTAGGTCCGGCTAGTGACCGCACACTTGTGTCGAAAAACGGAGTGATAAATAATAATAAAAACTTTGCAATGACTAAGAAGAGAAACACTTATTATAAAACGGCTCAAATAAACATAAGAGCCCCCAAGTGACTTGGGTAAAAGAATGATTGTATGTACCGAAGTACTTGTATCATATCTATGTTCAACCGAACTTTAAATGCGTCTTAACCAACCGTCGGCTTCTCCCTCTTCGGTCAAGGACCGAAAAGTGTTATGTACTCCATCTGTCGAGAATATCGACGGTGTTTCCAATAACCAGGCAATCAGGCCATAAGGTTGTAACAGACAAAGCGTGCTCAGGGAACTTATGCTATATTACTGCGAAGTGTAAGAAGCATCTTCGAAGAAAATAGTACCCCCACCGATACCTTTCTTCGGTGCTCATTGTTATTATGAGACTTGTGCAATAGATTTTTTGTACTCATGAGTTCCGTTGTGTGCCGACCATCATTGAAAACTATAAGAGCGCTAGCTTTCGGCTTCACCCAGTCTGAGGTCCGGCTCGGATGACCCGATCGTGACAATCGCAGAGGTGCTCCATTTACTCCCTAGCCGAACAATCGGGAACGTAGGGGTAAACACAGGAGTGAGGCAACCCAGCTTGCAAATCGCTTAAGTCAATATGGTGCATATTGTGGCGTAATACACAAACAAGGAACGAAGCCGTACAAGTATAATCATATGCAAGAGGAAAAACTTCATGAAGGAAGCCCCCAAATGAATTGGGTATTTGAATTTATGCGTCACAAACAAAGTTTGGACAAGAAAAAAAATTACAAGCAACATTTTTCCAAAAAAAATTATAATGCTTGGTTGAACCGAACACAAGTTAGAAATTAAAGCTTTGAGCATGAAAGAGACTTAGCTGGTTAATGTGTTCGGTATTGATGACGCGGTCTGAGCTTGATACGGGACAAGGTTCCATCCCCCAAGCCGGTCCCGAGGTGGCGGAGCGGAGAGCTCGACACGCCAAAGTGGTGACATAGCACGGTCAATGCAGGATGGCAGGGTGATGCCGAAGTCCCCGGCATGGGGTAATGAAGTGTTGACGAAGCCCCCCGTCCAGCCGAGGTGACGCCAAAGGATATAGTCCGGCTGGATCATTTTCCCGTGCACAAAAAATAGTGCAAACCGGAGATAATAGTAATAATAAAAATAAAAAAATCGTTGCATAACAAATAATTTATGAAAACTGAGTAATAAAAGAAATATGGCCTGGCGCCGAAGCCAATGTCAATGCAGGGCAGCGGCGTGATGCGGTAAAGGCATGGCAAGGCCTGAATTCACAGGTCGGTTCGAGTTCCGGATGCGACGTTCGTCGGACTATGTACGAAAACTGATCGAACCACCATGCGACCGTCGTTAATGCGGCCACCATTTGATAGACCTGCGTACATATGATGGACAAACCAGAGTAATTATTCGTTGGGAAAAATGAATCCAAACAAGCAAAAAATACTAGGATTAATAGCACCTGGCTTATTTGTTGTAGCAATCTGAAGAAAGGTGATTCCCAAAATTGGGACTTGATCCGCACACCTATCGCCTGATGGGCGATAAAGCAACAGCATGGCGATGCTGGCAAAGGTTGGCTCGTCGAGGCACAACCCTCAGTCCAGCTAACGTGACGGAGTTGGTCGGCCAGCGACGTCGAAGTCTCCGGAGTAGGTTGATGAAGAGATGATGAAGCCCCAGGTCCAGCTAACATGATGAAGCCTTGGTGTCAGCCGATGAGTCGAAGTAGGTCGGCGTGATGGACACCAGCTTGAAAAAGCAACAGTGCGGCCCTGCCGATGCAGGTCGTGACGTGGTCGATGCTGGCTTGATGAAGTGACCGTGCGGCAATGCAGGTGTGCCCGCTTCGTGTAATCTGTGGGGCGGCGATGTTGGTGATAATTTATCCTTCGTGATGCTAGACTCTTGTTGGGCTTGCCGAGATGATGATCCGAAGAAGTTGAGCGCGGCTCAACAAAGTGACGACGTGTCTAGTGTAGGTCGGCAGCCGTGGAGCAATATTGCCGGACTGGTTTGACACCAGCATGATGTTGAAGATCATGTTCAAAAGTTTTGAGGTTAGCGGGATGTGTTCAGGAACAAAACACGATACCCCATACAAAACTTCCTTCAAAAAGGATGTCCGAATTCCCGTTCATAAAAAAGACGAACTCGGGTCGGATTCGTTTTCGCGCAGAAAACAGATCCGAAAAGTGATGCACTAATCGGAAGGTTCCCGAAGTTTGGACGGTCGGATCGAGCTGAAATTTTGGGAGGTGATAGATATAGGAATTCTGCAGCTGATCAACGGTTGGATCTTCCAAAGGACATCCGAGCTAGAAGCTGCACACCACGCCCTAAACTCGTCCGGATTCTCGTCCAGATTTGACAGGGCTCCGGTATATCGTAGATTGTCGGAGATTCCTCCATCGGAACTCGACGAAATTTAGCGTGGCTTTTGTAGACGTAATTCCGCACTATTCCACTGAAGCAATCGTCAAACCAATGCTCGAGGAGGCGGTGACGGCGGATACAAGTTTGCTGTCCAGAAAAACAGCATGGTCGCCCGAGGGCAATGTTAACGTTGAGCCTCCGAGCTTCCTGGATGATTCCTACGTGATCTTGATAGAGATCGGAGCTGATGTTGATGAAGGCCCTCATCCGAACATGACGATCGGAGGCAAGGCGCAGTCCTTGGTCGGACCAAGGTGACCAGCCGAGCTGGTGACGAAGATGCCGAAGTCGCAGTTGATCTGCAGGCGAGCCGTCGACCCTTTGTCGAACACACAGCGGAACTCTCAATGAAAGCACCAATATCGATGTCAAAACCGGCGGATCTCGGGTAGGGGGTCCCGAACTGTGCGTCTAGGTGGATGGTAACAGAAGACAAGGGACACGATGTTTTTACCCAGGTTCGGGCCCTCTCGATGGAGGTAAAACCTTAGTCCTGCTTGATTAATATTAATGATATGGGTAGTACAAGAGTTGATCTACCACGAGATCAGAGAGGCTAAACCCTAGAAGCTAGCCTATGGTATGATTGTTGTTCGTTTCTATCGACTAGCCCGGCCTTGGTTTATATAATGCACCAGAGGCCTAGGATAACAAGAGTCCTAGCCGAATACGCCGGTGGGGAAGGAGTCCTTGTCTTGATCGCCAAGTCTTGCAGAATCTTCCTTGTATGCAGCAGCTGACCGGACTGGCCCATGAGTATACGGCCATGGGGGTCCTCGGCCCAATCTAACAGATCGGGAGATGACGTGGTGAGTACCCCCTAGTCCAGGACACCGTCACCGAGTTTTTCAACTCGGTGGGTCCGAGATGGTTTCGGCGGAAACCTAACCCTAAATTTTAAAATCGCATCTATTCTAAGGATTATATTGACTAGATAGGAGTGTTTCAATCGTGGCAAGAATCATAGAGAACACAATGTGCTAGGAATCAGACGAGGATAGCACAGTGATCGAGTCCATACCCTAGCTCGGCGATGAACTCGCTATGGCGGCAACGGCGGGGGTGAATTCCGTTGACGGCGGCGAAGACCAACAACAGGAGGCGGCTGGCGACGAGGAGACGATCCGGAGACCCTGGAGGCAGAGTGAGCTATTGCGCGGGCGAAGAGGGAGAAATTTCCAAATTTTTGCCCGTGAGTATATATAGCCCGACACTATCGGTGTGACCGAGTGGAACAACTCGGTGGCACCGAGATGCATAACTGTGTACAGTTACAGTAACTCGGTGTGACCGAAAAGTTCAAATCGGTTGCACCGAGATTGAAAACCTAGATCGACTTAGTGATCTCGGTAGGACCGAAATGGAGGAATCGGTCAGACCGAGAATCACAAAGAAGTTTTGGAAGTTTAAGTCTATGACGAATCAGGGACTCCGAGTGCTCCTCACACAGAGTGGTTCGAATCTGACTTGACCAAATTTTGTGATGTAGCATGAATAGAGTTTGAGACGAGAAAAGCATAGATAGCTAGAGAAGGTTCTTAGGCATTGTTGTCCATCCACTTGGCAAAAGAAAAAGAACCCAATCAATCAAAACAACAAGTGGATGTCCGCGAATGAGTAAAATATGCAACCAACATGCTCACACAATAAGATGGCAAATGAAATATGTGGCAAAGCATGCACAACCAATTCTAGCATCTATCAAACAATTGGCGATGACTAGGTCATCTATATATGAGTATATTGACTTAGGAGTCAAATGAGAACATTTGATAATAGGTCATACTCATCGTTTAAGCTCAAGTGGGGTTACCACTTTTACATAATGCATTTATGTGTTCACGCCATTAGAGTTGCTTCGACTCAATTCTTAGAGTTAAGCTCCCCCTAGATGTGAGATACCCTTTTAGAGGGATGAACTAACCTTGGGTTTTGTCGATGATGACTTCATGTAGGTGTTGAAGATGTGGGTGCTCAATGTTGATGTAGATCATTTGGAGCAATCCTTTGGAGTGAGTTGCACTTTCAACATACCTACATGGGTTAGTCCCACAAGGAACAAACAAGTATATCCATGGACATAGAGTGAAGCACACACAAGATGATGTCCATGAAATCATTAGGTTACCTTGTCCCTTGCCTTACCAACATGAGGGTTTGTGACTCCTTGAACTAGTGCAAGATGTGAAAGTTGATTGCACTTGTCCTTGCCATAATGATATGAGTGAAGAATGTTGGCGGAGTCACCCTCAAGAACTCTCTAGTTCTCCTTCTTCGGGATCCACATCATCTTGATGGGAATCCTTGGAGTTGTAGTCATACTTGATGAAGTAGAACTTGAAGTAGTCTTGGGAACCCACTTGACCAAGGCCTTAGGTGCTTCTTCAAATGCATCAATCTCCTCTTGAAGCTTGTCCTTTCCTTTGTTCTTGTGGTCTTGTGGTGGAAGATCATCTTGAGCTTGTGTTCCCATGAAGGAAGTAGGATCATACTTATCTTGTTCAGGAACAAACTTCGTCTTGGGGTATTGATCTTCTTCCCACTCAACTCCATTGGCATTGAACTTTCGTTCAAAACCAACACCTTGATTCTTCCGGTGCCTTCCTTGCTTGCGTACAATTTTCTCGAATTGCTTACTGCCGGCAAGGCTCTTGTAAACACCTTTCTATATAATTCCCTTCAATAAGCTATTTTCTTGCTCAAGTGTAACTTGGCTAAGAGAATCATTAGTGGAATCAAGAGAACTACTAGAAGCAATAATATTGGATTTGGCATTATTATTGTTACTACTAGAGGAAGGATCTTTCTTGTACTTGTTACTAGACTTGACTTGAGGCATGTAAGTAGATAAGAGTAAACGCTTGGCAATGTAAGAAGAACTTTTCTTACGGAGATCATCATTGATTGCTTTTAAGAACTCATGCTCTTGCTCAAGATTGAGCTTTTCAAAACGTAACTTCTCATGAGCCCTTAAAAGTTCTCGATGATCTTCGAAGATAGTTTCATGAGCTAACTTAAGAGTGTTTAGTTCTTTAGTTAGAAGCTCAATCTTCTCCTTATCATTGTCATTTGTTTTATCTTGATTAGCATGATTAATTGATGTTTCATCATAGTATTCATCACTAGAGTTGTCAACAAGTAAATCATCATCACCTAGCAAGTCATCTTCATCACTATTGAAATCAACATACTCGGGATGTGTTACCTTTGGTCCTTTGGCCATGAAGCATCTTCCAGTTCCTTCATTTGGTGAGTCAAATATGTCGTAGGAGTTGGTTGACACAAGTGCTAGACCGGCAACACCTTCATCTTGAGTATATTCGGAGTCGGAGTGATAGCTTCTCTCGGAGTGATTGTCAGAGTCAGAGCCGGATACCCATTTACCAACATGAGCTTGATGTCTTCGTTTTGTGTAGCTCCTTGATGACTTGTCCTTCCTTTCCGAATCCTTGCTTCTCCGTGAGGGTCTTCGTTCATAACGATCATCTCTAATCCTCCTCTCTCTTGATGGTGATTCTTCTCTTTTGCTTCTTCTTTTTGGAGATTCTTCTCTTCTTTTGTAGGGTGTCGTACACTCATTGGAATAGTGTCCGGGTCTCCCACAATTGTAGCAATTGCGCTCTCGACTAGAAGATCTTTTGTCATTATAGGACCTTGACTTAGAGCTTCTTTCCTTGCTTCTACTCTTGTAGAATTTGTTGATTCTTCACCATTAAGCTCAATTATTCATTGAAGGTTTGTTTCTCACTTGATGATGTGGGGGCTTCACATGAGGCTTTATAAGCACCACTTGACTTGTTGTGAAGTTCCTCCTTATCCTTGAGTGACATCTCATGAGCAACAATTCTTCCAATGACTTCCGTTGGCTTGAGATCTTTGTAATTTGGCATCATTTGGATCAATGTGCACACGGTATCATACTTTCCATCCAATGCTCTTAGGATCTTCTTGATGATGAATCTGTCGGTCATATCTTCACTCCCTAAGCCGGAAATCTCATTTGTGATAAGAGCAAGCCTAGAGTACATTTCAGCGACACCTTCACCATCCTTCATTTTGAACTTGTCAAGCTGACTTTGGAGCACATCCAGCTTGGATTCCTTGACGGAGTCAGTACCTTCATGCATATCAATCAAAGTATCCCAAATTTCCTTTGCATTCTCAAGACGGCTGATTTTGTTGAATTCTTCGGGGCACAATCCGTTGAAGATGATATCACAAGCTTGAGCGTTGTATTGCAGCATCTTCAATTCATCCGCATTAGCTTCATGGTTCGGCTCTCTTCCATCAAAGAATTCACCTTGCAAGCCAATACAAATAATTGCCCAAACGGTGGGGTTATGTCCGAGAATATGCATTTTCATCTTATGTTTCCAACTAGCAAAATTAGTACCATCAAAGTAAGGACCTCTACGGTGATAATTTCCCTCGCTAGACGCCATACTCTCCTAGGTTGTGAAACCAAGCCTATGACCACCAAAAGCTATGGAAATCAAAGCAAATGGAGACCAAATCTCTGATACCACTTGTAGGACCTTGAAGTATGTCTAGAGGGGGGTGATTAGACTACTTGACCAATTAAAAACTTAACCTTTTCCCAATTTTAGAGTTTGGCAGATTTTAGCTATCTTGGGACAAGTCAAGAAATCATCACACAATTCAAGCAAGCATGCAAAGAGTATATGAGCAGCAGAAATTAAAGCATGCAACTTGCAAGAAAGTAAAGGGAAGGGTTTGGAGGATTCAAACACAATTGGAGACACAGATGTTTTTGTCGTGGTTCCGATAGGTGGTGCTATCGTACATCCACGTTGATGGAGACTTCAACCCACGAAGGGTAACGGTTGCGCGAGTCCACGAAGGGTCCACGAAGAAGCAACCTTGTCTATCCCACCATGGCCATCGCAGGACTTGCCTCACTAGCGGTAGATCTTCACGAAGTAGGCAATCACCTTGCCCTTACAAACTCCTTGGTTCAACTCCACAATCTTGTCGGAGGCTCCCAAGTGACACCTGGCTAATCTAGGAGACACCACTCTCCAAGAAGTAACAAATGGTGCGTTGATGATGAACTCCTTGCTCTTGTTCTTCAAATGATAGTCTCCCCAACACTCAACTCTCTCTCATAGGATTTGGATCTGGTCGAAAGAAGATTTGAGTGGAAAGCAACTTGGGGAAGGCTAGAGATCAAGATTCATATGGTAGGAATGGAATATCTTGGCCTCAACACATGAGTAGGTGGTTCTCTCTCAGAAATGGTAAGTTGGAAGTGTAGGTTTGTTCTGATGGCTCTCTCCATGAATAAAGAGGAGGTGGAGGGGTATATATAGCCTCCACACAAAATCTAACCGTTACACACAATTTACCAAACTCGGTGGGACCGATTCAACAGACTCGGTCAGACCGATTTGATAAACCTAGTGACTGTTAGGATTTTCGGTGGGACCGACATGCAACTTGGTAGGACCGATATGGTTAGGGTTAGGGCATAACATAATCTCGGTAGGACCGATTACACAAACTCGGTGAGACCGACTTTGGTAATGAGCTTTCCAGAGAGTTGGTCAGGTAAACTCGGTGGGACCGATTCACTCATTTCGGTGAGACCGAAATGTTACAAAAGGGAAACAGAGAGTTTAAATTGCAATCTCGGTGGGACCGATCGCTCACTTCGGTTAGACTGAAACATTATGAAGGGAAACAGAGTTACAATCCCATCTCGATGAGACCGATTTGCCTAGGGTTTGTGCCAGTGGCTATGACATTTGAACTCAGTGGCGCCGGATAGGAAGAATCGGTGTGACCGATTTTGACTTTGGGTTTAGGTCATATGAGGATGTGAGAAACTAGTTGAGGGTATTTGGAGCATATCACTAAGCACTTGAAGCAAGAGGCTCATTAAGCAACACCTCATCCCTCCTTGATAATATTGGCTTTTCCTATAGACTCAATGTGATCTTGGATCACTAAAATGTAATATGAGGAGTCTTGAGCTTTTGAGCTTGAGCCAATCCTTTGTCCTTGATATTTTGAGGGATCCACTTTCATCATCCATGCCATGCCATTCATTGAGCTTTCCTGAAATAATGGTCTTGGAATAGCATTAGCTCAATGAGCTATATGTTGTTATGAATTACCAAAACCACCTAGGGATAGTTGCACCAGCTTTATTTTTGAGCTTTATTTCTTTTAAAAATGATCTTTCACCAGCTTTAGAGTCTCTTTTGCACTACAACCCTTTGATAAATCTTTTTTAAAATCCCACCAAATATTGGGGATGACATATGATGTCCCTAAATCACTTTTATGCAAAAAGATCTTTTAGCATTTGGAGATTTTGAGCTCTACACCAAGTTTTCAAATCTGGTCCAGATTGCACTTTTGCACTACAACCTATTTAAATATTCTTGTAAAAATTCCACCAAAATTTTGGGAGGTCAGTAGGAGTATATCATTCAGCTTTATGCAAAAATCCACTGGTGTCCTTTGAAAAATTTGAGCAAACCATCCTCTTTTGCTCTCTGGTCCAGTTTGGCATTTTCTACTGCAACTCTATTTTGTTTTGCTCTAGTGCCCATGATCTTTCTCCTGCTTAGAGGCCACTCTACCAAAACCTTAAGTTCAGGAGGTTGGGCCCATTGGAGGATTTTAAGTACATACAATAATGCCATTTTCCCTCTGTCCAGAATTGGTTTTCTCAAAAACTTACACTAACAAGTTTTTGTTTTTGACAAACTAACCTTGCCACCCTCTTTAACATCTAAAGAGACACTGGTCTGGAGTTTTTGGCCACCCCAAGTGATGCCTAGATGCACTTGGCATTTCATCGAACAGGTTAGGAGCATGGCCAGTTTTGGCATGCTTATGGACTTGCATTATGAAGTTGTCCTAATGGCCTAACCAGCATGTCCACCAAGTTTCTAGATGACTCTAACCTAGACCTGTTAATCCCCAGAACCACCCAAGCCTCCTGGCAAGCATTGGCATTTTGCCGAACACCTCGTGTGCGTGCGCTGGGCGTGCCCAGAGCGCATGTTTTGCACGCGCGCGCATCGAGCCGCCGCGTCTCACTGCCACCTCCCCGCGCTCGTTCTGGCCCTTCCCCACTCACAGCCAACACGCCCGCCTCCTCCCTCACCGCAGAGCCGTCCTTAGAGCCCCACAGCGCCGTCGTCAGGTCGGCCGTGACAACTAGCGGCCGACCGCAGCAGGCTACTGGCATGGACGGCGCTGCCCAAGCCACTCCAGCGCGCCAACTGCCCCTGGAACAGCTCGATCTTGTACACAAGCTCGTCCGCTAGCTCGCGTCGCCGCCACGTTGCCCTGTAGCTTCAGAATGGCGGTTCACCGACAAGCTTATCCCTGGCCTCCACGGAACCGATCTCAGACACCTATAAAAGGAAACCCCAAGCTCGCCTAGGCCCTCAGGCAACCTCAAGCCAACCCCCTAAAACCCCCACGGCCAGCAATCGACAGTGGGAAGCTTTCTTCCACGTCGTCGGCCAGTTCGGCCGCCGCTGCCCTCCGGTCCATTTCGTCGCAAGAAAGGCCTCCACCGCCCATCCAGAGCCACCATCATTTTCCCCTCCATCTTGTGGAGCCGCCCAAACCCTCACCTTCGACGGGGAGCCACCATAGCATGAAGCCCTAATTCTCCATAAGCCGCCGTCCACCGCGAAGCTCGCCGCAGGCGACTCCCTCTGTCCCCGCCACCCTCTCGACCACCGGGAGGACTGCCCTGGACCCGCGGATCCATCCCTGCCCTCCGGAGCCCGTGAGGAGCCGCCAATCACCGGCATCGATCACCGGAGCCCCGCCTCTGTCCGGACAAAGGAGGAAGGAGGCGGGGGCGACCGATCAAACCTGACCAGTGGGCCCAAGGGACCCACTGTCAGTGACCCAGCGCCGGTCACGCTGGCGTAAGTGGAGGCATAAACCCGGAGTACGTCTTCGACGTGTTTTTATTTCAAAACGTTTTTCTTTTTCTGTTTTATTTAAAAACAGAAATTTGACTAAACTTTGACTGGCTATAACTTTTTAAATATAACTCCAAATGAGTTGATTCTTTTTCCTACCTTTCTCAAATTTTGTCTAGTTTATTTTCATATTTATTTGAAAAATTTCTAGACAACTTTTTTGTACTGTTTTGAAACTATGGGTTAATTTGAATATTTTCAAAAATAGGATTTTGAAGAAGAAGAAAACTTTCAAACTTTTTGGAATGCACCATGCCTCTCCACAACTTGAAGGCAAGCATTCTAAACCCTGGCATAATATTGTCGTGAGTTGTTTGATACGGTTACAACACCCCTTGTCTCGGAGTTTTGGTTATTTTATGTGATGATATGAACATACTCATAAGTGCATATTGATGATTTCGTGCTACTGAAATTTGATACGTTGTGATAGTAATTGCCCTCGTATGCTTTTCATGCATATAGGAAGGAAGCCGGGAAAGTCTTTGTCTTGGGTAGACACGAGCTTGTCTCTAGTTCCTCGTTGAGGCGGTTGTGTCCGGTATGGCATGATGAGGTGTGATGAGTGGTGATTCTGTCTGTTGGTTGAAAATACATTTGTTATGCTAATCATGCAGGGAATACTTAAATCTCCTGAGTCGACTATAGATCGAGTCTTGTTCCAGTAACCCCCATACTTGTTTCGTACTACCACTTGTCCCTGCCGTAGGTAGGGTACAGTTCAGTAAATTGTCAACCCCTTTCTTGGCACACACCATACAGAGAGGCCATGGTGGAAGATACCGACTGCATCCGGTAGGCAGGCCACCTGGTCTGGGGGCATGGGTGTTTCCGGTTGGGACCGAGAGCGGGGCACCCCTTAGTAGCGCGCGGTATAAATTTGATCCCATGTTAATCGAGGTTGTAGCCTCCCCACTTAGAGTTTTGCTTGACAGGTGTTGTGGGTGATTCCAGACACCAGTAAGTTAAGCTGGTGTGTGCGGGTCAGGTGTGTTTTCAATTAAAAGACCGTAAATGGAATTAGTCCCGATGGACTAAAGGAATCCATTACTCGTGGGTAAAGAGTACACCCTCTGCAGAGATCATATCTATTCGAATAGCCGTGTCCATGGTTAAGGACTACAGTTTGGGATGGGTCAAGTGTCGGTCTTCGGAGGAGAAACTGCTAAACCAGAACATGGATCATGACTTGTGACTTATGATGATTATGATTATTATGGACTAACCCTTTATATTATTATTGAGTATCCCTAGGATGGTTCTACCTCCTGGATATTCACTGTGATTATTTTCTTATAAGCCCTTTATGTGGTGTCGCACAGACACCCGACTATGGTCTGCTTGTTATTTTTATAAGCATTTATGTGGTGTCGCTGAGACGCCCGACTGTGGCATGCTTGTATTTCTTTACTTTGTAAGCCCTTTATGTGGTGTCGCTCAGACGCCCGACTGAGGCATGCTTTATATTATTATCCTTTCGAGGTGTCGCTTCAGACACCCGATGGGTGCATTCTATTTTCATTCTCTGATTACATATTCATGTTTTATATGAACAACCTGCTTGCGTGGATCATGGATTTTTATTTCGTGACTGACATGGTGATCATAGAATATTTCAGAGCATGATATCATTTGTTATATTATAACCGTGTTCATAATGTTTGCGAGTACATTCAAAGTACTCACTGGCTTGTCCCTTGCTATTGTCTTGGCCAGATTTCTTGCTTGGAGAGGAGCGTTGCGATGACAGCCTCGGAACCTAAGCAATGGTGATAGCAGCCTCCCGAAGATAGGAGTTATCCAAGTCAGCTGTTCCTGTGGGAAATGAAGTCCCATAGACGCTGAAAGACCACAAACCGCTTCCACCATCGGCCACTAGAAACCATTTGTTGTACTCATAGGCCAGAATGGTCTTGTACTACACATTATGTGCTTTGCTTGGAGTTTCTGTGTCAAGATTGGTGCCTCATCAGCTAACAGTGATCCTGGGGCTGGTGAGCACAAGGGTCATTTTCTGGGAAATTGATATCCTGAAAATCCGGTCCTAACAAACTTGGTATCAGAGCCAGGCTGACTGAGGGATTCTTGGATTAGGGGGTGTCCGGATAGCCGGACTACCATCATCAACCGAACAATCATCGGCCGGACTATCATCATCGACCGGACTCCAAGACTATGAAGATACAAGATTGAAGACTTCGTCCCGTGTCCGGATGGGACTTTCCTTGGCGTGGAGGGCAAGCTTGGCGATACGGATATGTAGATCTCCTACCATTGTAACCGACTCTATGTAACCCTGGCCCTCTCTAGTGTCTATATAAACCGGATGGCTCTAGTCCGTAGGACACAACAACAACCATCACAATCATACCATAGGCTAGCTTCTAGGGTTTAGCCTCCTTGATCTCGTGGTAGATACACTCTTGTAAACATCCACAATATCAATATCAATCAAGCAGGACGTAGGGTTTTACCTCCATCAAGAGGGCCCGAACCTGGGTAAAACATCGTGTCCCTTGTCTCCTGTTACCATCCGCCTAGACGCACAGTTCGGGACCCCCTACCCGAGATCCACCGGTTTTGACACCGACATTGGTGCTTTCATTGAGAGTTCCTCTGTGTCGTCACCGATAGGCTTGATGGCATCTTCAATCGACAACGACGTAGTCCTGGGTGAGACTTTTCTCCCCGGACAGATCATCGTATTCGGCGGCTTCGCACTGCGGGCCAACTCACTTGGCCATCTGGAGCAGATCGAAAGCTACCCCCCTGGCCGTCAGGTCAGGTTTGGAAGCCTAAACTTCACGGCCGATATCCGCGGGGACTTGATCTTCGATGGATCTAAGCCACAGCCGAGCATGCCGCACTATCACGATGGGCATGACCTAACTCTGCCGCCGGACAGCACCTTGGAGGCCGCACACGAATCCGCTCCGACCCCTAGTCCGGAGCCGATCGCTCAGATCGAGGACGGATGGCTGGACACCGCCTCGGGAGCTGTAACTTCTACGGCGATGGAGCCAAACACTTACCTTGTCCCGCATAAGGCTCATGACTCCGAGGTGCCGGACTCCCTGCCGGACTTCGAACCTCCTGCGCCCCTGCCAGTCGAATCCGATTGGGCGCCGATCATGGAATTCACCGCTGCGGACATCTTTCAGCACTCACCCTTCGGCAATATCTTAAATTCGCTGAAGCATCTCTCGCTATCCGGAGAGCCCTGGCCGAACTACGGCTAGGATGGTCGGGACGCGGACAATGAAGAAATTCAGATCTCACCCACCACCCACTTCGTAGCCACCGTCGACGATCTAACCGACGTACTCAACCACGACTCCGAAGACATCGACGGTATGGACGACGATGCCGGAGATTATCAAAAACCAGCGCCTACAGGGCACTGGAAGGCCACCTCGTCACATAACATATATATGGTGGACACCCCAAAGGGAAGCGATAACGAGGAACACCGGGAAGCGGCAGAGGATAATCCCGCCGATAAACAACCAAAACAGCGACACAGACGCCGCCCTAAGTCCCGCCTCGATCAAAGCAGCATTCCTAACAACCCAGCGATAGAGCAGGGCAAACCAGCGAACGACGAACATAAAACCAAGCAACCATCCGAACAGGACGAACCGGATAATCAACCCCTTCACGGAGCAATCAACAGTCCGGACACACCACCGGAGCATAAGAACCTTCACAAAAGACTCGTCGCCACTGCAAGAAGTTTGAAGAAGGAAAAACGGAAGCTCAAAACAGCGGAAGACATACTCAAAATGAAGTGGAGCAAAATACTCAAGACCGCAGACAAATATGGCAATGGCCATCAAACAAAGAGCAACCCCAAGCGCAAGCTGCTGCCAGAATTTGACGAGGAAGCCATAGAGCCCTCACAGTCAAAAAATAAAGAGGCCGCCTAGCCGGATAGACGGCCAGATGACAGGCCAAAAGCGACAAGCGGCGCCGCACACAAGCCGACTTATGATCCTGGGAAAATGGACGGCCCAACTAGGTCCATCTACGGGCCAAAAAGGAGGGCCCCAGGAAGTAACACAACACGACAAGTGTTCGAAGACAGCGGCACACCCAAATACAGGGGCGCCGCACACCCGCTATGTTTTACTAATGAGGTGCTGGATCATGAATTTCCAGCAGGGTTTAAACCCATAAACATAGAGGCATACGACGGCACAACAGACCCAGGAGTCTGGATAGAAGATTACATACTACACATACACATGGCTAGAGGAGATGATCTCCACGCCATAAAATACCTACCCCTCAAGCTCAAAGGGCCAGCTCGGCATTGGCTCAAAAGCCTCCCAGAAAACACTGTTGGAAGTTGGGAAGAGCTTGAGGACGCGTTTAGAGCAAATTTTCAAGGGACTTATGTCCGCCCTCCGGATGCAGACGATCTGAGTCATATAACCCAACAGCCCGGAGAGTCAGCGTGCAAATTCTGGAATAGGTTCCTTACCAAAAAGAACCAAATAGTCGACTGTCCGGGCGCGGAAGCCTTAGCAGCTTTTAAACACAACGTCCGAGACGAATGGCTCGCCAGACACTTCGGCCAAGAGAAGCCAAGAACAATGGCCGCGCTAACAAGCCTCATGACGCGCTTTTGCGCAGGAGAAGACAGCTGGCTAGCAAGATGCAGCACCAGCGACCCGAGTACATCCGAGATCAGAGATGGAAACGGAAAATCACGGCGCAGGAAAGATCAGCGCCGGAATAAAGAAAAAAGCCCAAAGGGCACGGCGGTCAACGCCGGATTCAAAAGCTCGCGGCCAAACAATAAAACACTGCCTCTTAAGGACAACAGCGACGAGCTATCAAATTTAAACAAAATTTTAGATCGGATATGTCAAATCCACAGTACCTCCGGAAGGCCTGCAAACCATACCAACCGAAATTGTTGGGTTTTTAAACAGTCCGGCAGACTCAACGCCGGACACAAGGGGCTCGATGCGCCAAGCGAGGACGATGACGAACCCCACCAGCAGAGCACCGGAAGTCAAAAGACATTCCCACAAGAAGTCAAAACAGTAAACTCACTTCATGTGATAGTACGGAAAACCAACACGGCACTCGCTAAGACAAGTGTCGCACGGTCCACCCCAGCGGAACACCGAGATGGGATGTCAAAACCAATCAATTTCGACCATCTGGATTAGTCCAGAAGTATCCGGAACGCAGGATAGACTGCCCTGATATTGGATCCCATAATAGATGGACTGCAATTCACGCAGGTTTTGATGGACGGCGGCAGTGACTTAAACCTGCTATTTCCGGACACAATCCACAGGATGGGGATAGACCCTACTACAATTCGACATAGCCGCACTTCCTTCAAAGGAGTGGCGCCAGGCCCTTACGCCAGGTGCACAGGTTCTTTATTACTAGAAGTTATGTTCGGGTCACCTGACAACTTCCGACGAGAAAAGCTAACATTTCATGTCGCCCCATTCAAAAGTTGCTATCAAGCACTACTGGGACGTGAAGCTTTCGTCCGCTTCAATGCAATATCACATTACGCGTCTCTTACGCTTAAAATGCCCGGTCGACGTGGCATCATTTCATTAAAAGGTCGCCTGAGACCCCGGACACGGCTGGACGAGTCCGGAATACATAAGCTAGGGGCTACCTAGCCGCACACCCCTTCACAAGGGTTTGTACATATAAGCCATAATGAGCTAGCATAGGCTCAGCTTTATTAATCTATATTTCAATTTTTTATGCACTTTCTCGCACGATCTCTTTTCAAACTAAGCTCCTCTCTTTTTACAGATGAACAGCATGCACATCCGTACAGGATACGGCACAACAGAGACACAGGCGCAGACGTGCAGTAGGGACCCGTTGCAAGGACTCTTTTCAGACTAAGACCCTACGTAAACCTTTCTTACTATCTCTTGTTGCTATATTCCCCTGGTTTCTCATTATAACCAGAGTGGAGACTGGCGTTTTGGCATCGGCCGTGCCAGAAGAACTTGCCCGTACCTGGACACAAGGGGCTTAGGGCATTGTTTTGCCCGCTATTGTAAAGACCGAACACCTTCAGGAGTGTTCGGCGTCTCGAGTTAGGCCTTATATGCATCAGCTCCGAATCATGTCTTTGGTCAAATGTTGGGTTTGCCCGGCTCCTGTGTTTTCCTGCCTTACGTTCCGTATCATCGGCTAACGCGGCTCCAGGAGAACTACTGTGATTGTGCCCTAGTTCGGCTGGGCGAGCACCTCAGTAGAGAAAGCCGAAAACTGACTGTCATGATACAGCGAGAGACTGGTCAACCACTCGATCGACCATGGGAATGTTTAGAATTCCTCCACTTTGACGAAGGGTCGTTTCCCGGTCAGGCACATACGCGTCCCAAATTTGGAGAGCGCGGTGCCCCCAGGGGCTATGTCGTAGCCCCACCCTCGAACTCCATGGCTAAGTGAAAGTGATAAAGCATTATAGTGCGGTTGCCTCATTTGCTATGCTACCACCTCCTTTACAGGACCGAGACGTCGGATTAAGTGTGAAAACACGCTATTTTTTGCGAACACCCCCGCACCTTGTGCGTGGGGGCTGAAGCCGACGACTGCCATCTTTCAGGTTATACACACGTATACATGAACGGCCGCATAGGAGATATTCTATTACTTGAACGCACAAGTCTAAACGGCGCTTACATCATAAAAACGTTCATTCGAACGTAACATTTTTTGAGCACTGCGACTCTATTACACGAGCACCACGCAGCACTTCGCCAAAATAGTGCTCGGCGGGTAACCGGTTATCGTCCGAACCCGGGGTCGCAACAGCGGTGGCATCCATCTCTGTCCAATGTGTCTTCACACGGGCGAATGCCATCCGCGCACCCTCTATGCAGGCCGGCCGCTTCATTGCCTTGATATGCGGCACCGCTCCAAGAAATTGCTGCAATAAGCCAAAGTAACTCTTCGGCTTGGGCCTATCCGGCCAGACATGGGTCACTATATCCGTCATAGCAAGCCCGGACAACCTATTTAGCTCAGCCCACTCGGCCAAACGGTCGGTCAGCGGAAGTGAACACTCCGGACTATGGAATTGAGACCAAAACAGCTCTTCCTTCTTGTGATCCTTCTAGCTTCGAAAATGCACAATGGCTTCCGCTGCACTCGCTGCTAAGTCCATAAAAGGGTCCTCTGGACCCCACAGTTGGCCCAGCTGAGCATACTTTGGGTCCGTAAACCTCCGGCGCAGCAGAAAAGGCTTGCCAGCTACAATTTCTCCGGCCTGGCGCAGCTCTTCCTTTATAGCCCGCATTGCAGAGCGGGCATCCTTGGCTTCGGCGGTGGCCTTCTCCAGGTCTTCTTGCCCCGCTAGGCGCTCCTTCCCAAGAGCCTCATTACGGTCGGTAGCATCTTTTAACTTCACGGCCATTTCGGCCATCTCCTCCCTCCTTCGGCAGTGTGCGGCCCTTTTGGCCGCTAACTCCTCGGCCGCCCTTGAGGCCGCCGCATTACTCCTTCTGGCCTGCTCCTTGGCTTGAGCAAGTTCGGCCCGAAGGCTCTCCACAGCAGTGGCACTATCTGCATTTCACACACATGTTGTAAGGAGCTGGCTTCGGCCCCCTTACCAAGTAACCGCACAGAAACACTTACCTTGCGACTCATCAAGTCGCCTGTTGATCAGCGTGATGTCCGCATCCGCAACAGCGAGTTGCCGCTTTAGTTCAGCAACGACATCAGTCCGGCTGGCCCCCGGACGACCCGCCACCTGCATCGGCACGGCGGAAATTTAAACCTGCGATTTTGATCCTCGGCATGCTGTCGATTTCGACAACCTACCGAGTCTCAGGGGCTACTATCTATACAGGGCGCATTCTATATGCAAAACTGTTAAAAGAGGTGTCATTTTTATGTACCTCAAACCCCGCCAGCAAACTCCTGGCGGCATTACGCAACCCGCCTTCGGCGGATGAAATCCTTTCAATCACCACACTCATCAATGCGTGGTGATCTTCTGAGATAGACGCCTTCTCAAGCAGATCCTTCAGCCGAACACCAGTTGGTGCCGAACTATCCGGTTTCGCCAAACCCGGGGGCTCCCTCCGCGACGACACTTCAGGCTCGTCCGCCCTATCCGATGGCGCCCCGGACGGAGGCGTATCGCTCTCCATCATCTCCGGACGAAGGTCCCCCGAAGACGAGCTCACTTGCGAAGGACGGAGATCCGAACTACAAGGTAAAAACTTTAGTTATCCTCAGAAGCACAAAAAGGGATGTCCCTTATTATAAAACTCCTTTATTTCTACTTACGGCTCGTTGGAGGGCTGATTCTTTAAGGGAGATTGTGCGGCCGGGGCTTCCCCGGACGCAGGACCCTCTGGCGAAGATTTCTTCCCCCGTTTAGGGGCTTTTGCCCCCGTGTCCTCAGAGGCAGTCCTCTTCTCCCCTTGGAGGGAGGGATTCTCGATCCCCCCTCTTTCAAGAGCCTCCTTAGGCGAGGCAGTAGCTTTCTTGCTCTCCCCTTCACCTTCCTCTGAAGGCGCAACCTCAAGCATCCGGACCAGCACGGAATCCGGCACGGTCACGGGGAGGGGGGCCGGACACCATATCAATTTTGCTTCCGCTATCCACTCCTGTGTAGAAGGAAGTTGGTCATAAGGCGAATCATCGAAAGGCAAACAAACGGTATGTCCGGACTTGGAACTACTTACTTGAGTATCCGGGCGATTGCAGCTTAGGCCAGCATCCTCGGTCAATTCCGGACGCGCCTCTTGCGATTCGAAGAATAACTTGTACATCTCCAGGGGTGTCATACCCATGAAGTGTTGAAGAATCCGTGGTCCCTTCGGATTAAATTCCCATAGTCAGAGAGGATGGCGTTTGCAGGGCAAGTGACGCCTGATCAGCATAACCTGCATCACCACGACCAGATCGATCTCCCTCGCCTGGAGATCTCGAATCCGGCCCTGCAGTAGGGGCACGTCCTTTGACGGCCCCCAGTTGAGCCCTTGGTTGACCCACGACATCATCCGTTCTGGAGGTCCCGGGCGGAATAAAGGCGGCAGCTTTTGTTTGCGGCCCCTCGGAACGGTGATATAGAACCACTCTTGCTGCCACAAGCCGAGCTTCTCTTGGAAGGAGCCTGCGGGCCACGGGGCATCGGCCCTCCTACTGATGGCCGCCCCGCCGCACTCCGCTTGACGCCCCCCGATCATCTTCGGCGCCACATTGAAGGTCTTCAGCCACAGGCCAAAGTGAGGGGTGACGCGGAGGAAGGCTTCGCAGACAATGATGAATGCGGAGATGTGGAGGATGGACTCCGGAGCCAAATCGTGGAATTCCAACCCATAGTAAAACATGAGCCCTCTCACAAAAGGATCCGTCGGGAAGCGTAAACCCCGACGGAGGTGGGATACAAAAACAACATACTCGCCGGGCTCGGGGGTGGGGATGACCTGCCCTTCGGCAGGCAACCTATGCGAAATCTCATAAGTCAGGTACTTGGCCTCCCGCAGCTTTAGCACGTCCTCCTCCGTGACGGAAGAGGGCATCCATCGGCCCTGGAGGTCGGAACCGGACATTATTGAAGGTCCGAAGCGCTCGAATCTGGAGCTCTAGGTGCTGGAACTTGGAGCGGAAAGAGGATTCGATGGAGGATTGAAGAAAAGAAACGAGCATTGGTCCCGTTATAAAGAGGGAAAATACCAAGAGCCGTCTCCGTGACCGTTCGGGACCCGCCTTCGATAGAGGGGGCATGGCGACGGGCGCGGTTGGGTTACCCACGTCCGTATTGATGAGAATCCCGGATTAAGGGGGAACACGATCTCTGCTTCGACAAGATGTGCCAAGGAAACCGCTTCGCTAAATGCACTGAGGCGGTAGAGTAAAAAACGATTCAAGTAATGGCTTGGTACTGGTGTGACATCATGCCGCAAAAAACGTCAGCAGATTGAACTTGTGTATATATTATTCTCTCTATGGTGGAATGTGGATTTTATTTTGCAGAGCCGGACACTATCCTGGTGTTCACAATCTTCTATCATTCGGAGGAGGAACCCGCCTTGCAATGCCAAGCAATATACGCGCCGGACTTATCGTCATTGAAGCCTGGTTCAGGGGCTACTAAGGGAGTCCTGGATTAGGGGGTGTCCGAATAGCCGGACTACCATCATCTGCCGAACTATCACCGGCCGGACTATCATCATCGGCCGGACTCCAAGACTATGAAGATACAAGATTGAAGACTTCGTCCTGTGTCCGGATGGGACTTTCCTTGGCGTGGAGGGCAAGCTTGGCGATACGGATATGTAGATCTCCTACCATTGTAACCGACTCTATGTAACCCTAGCCCTCTCTGGTGTCTATATAAACCGGATGGCTCTAGTCCGTAGGACACAACAACAACCATCACAATCATACCATAGGCTAACTTCTAGGGTTTAGCCTCCTTGATCTCGTGGTAGATCCACTCTTGTAAACATCCACAATATCAATATCAATCAAGCAGGACGTAGGGTTTTACCTCCATCAAGAGGGCCCGAACCTGGGTAAAACATCGTGTCCCTTGTCTCCTGTTACCATCCGCCTAGACGCACAGTTCGGGACCCCCTACCCAAGATCCGCCGGTTTTGACACCGACACTGACCATTGGCTAATCCTATCTTTGCCAGGTCGAAAAACCTAGGTTAACCAACCCACTAGACCTTAACCTAACCCCAGCCAAGATTCTTGTGTAAGATGGCCACACAGTGACCCCGACACCTTTTTGGCAGTCGGTGCCCAACCTATCAGCCTAGCCTGTCGAACACGCGCTAGTGACCGACACCTAAATTGTCTCATTCGCAAGCGTGTGAAGGAAGACTCCGTCCCCTTTTTCTATAAAAAGGGCACGCTAGCCTCAACACAACACAGCACAACCTCTTCCCCAAACCGAGCTATAATGCCTGGCCCCATTGTTCACAATGAGACCACAGCAACCAACCTTGGAGGTTTTGTGACCGTGCTCGCAAACCTCACCCGCCGTGCCTTTGCATTAGAAGAACCCCCAGAATATGTTGTGTACCAAGGACCCATGAGTGGTGAGAGCCGTCAATTCTGGGCCACCGTGAACGTCTATGGTAGGGGTCTATCTCCAGAACGCCCCTATAGGTTCATCGGAAGGACAACTTCCTTTGAGCCACAAGCCATCCAACTAGCTGCTCGAGAGGCGATAGTTCAACTCCGACACTTGTCGCCCAGAGTTAGTTGTCGCTCGTTCTACTACTACACCAGCCATGACGGGTATGGTAGGCCACCCCAGGTTGCCAACGGAAATCACGAGACGGATCCTGCATTGTTGCATCTGGTGCACTATGTAAGTGCACTAGAGGAACTGTTTGATCAAATCACCCTCGATCTGATCGCAGCTCGTGGAGAACTGGTTCGCCGAGCCCCGGTGAGAGGAGAAGATGAGCCTGACGCCGACAACCCAGTCGTGATGTCCGGACAATCGATCGAGTCCTTGAGGTCTGCCCCAGTCATCGACCAAAATACTTTGATGTCCCTAGAAGTGCTTTGTCGCCTTTTGGGAACACGCTCCAACGGGATTGTGGCCAACAATCCCCGGGAGGGTTATCATCGCTACCCCGACACTGCAGTTCCTCAACCCCCTCCAGCTAACCCCAATGGTGAAACCCGTGGAGAAGCCTCGACGTCCACAAGGCACGCCCGCTTAGATATTAACGAAGTAGACTAAAGTCACTCGAGTAGTACCGAGTCTTAGTATGTCCACGCCCTGTAACTGTGTGATCCTATATCGCCATAATTAGATGATGTTTGCTTGTGCGCCCCTATTTTAAATAGTAGCCATGCATAAGTATGTTGGTGTATGATTGCATTTTTTTCCGGACGTAGCTACCAAAAACCAACCCCGACGACACAAAGTTTGTGCTATGAGTAAACTTTTTGGTTCCAGCTAATGGGAGTAATATTTCCAAAACAACTCTTAGCAAATCTCGAGGATGAGATTTTTCTTAAGGGGGGTAGTGTTGTAACACCCCAAAAAATTTAACCATGATTTATTAATTAAAATTTTGCCTTGGTAAATTAAATTTTTATTTTTCTGGATTTTCTTTTGTTTCAGAAACACTCTTTCCCCTAAATAGTGGAGTTTTCACTCCAAGTAAAAACTTTTCAAATGTTGTTGGACTTGTATACCCTCTTTAGAAACATTTCTTTTATTAGTGGGATTATATATATGATTATTTTCCCTGAGCTTTATTCCTTTTAAAAATGATCTTTCACCAGCTTTAGAGTCTCTTTTGCACTACAACCCTTTGATAAATCTTTTTTAAAATCCCACCAAATATCGGGGATGACATATGATGTCCCTAAATCACTTTTATGCAAAAGATCTTTTAGCATTTGGAGATTTTGAGCTCTACACCAAGTTTTTAAATCTGGTCCAGATTGCACTTTTGCACTACAACCTATTTAAATATTCTTTTAAAACTTCCACCAAAATTTGGGGAGGTCAGTAGGAGTATATTATTCAGCTTTATGCAAAAATCCACTGGTGTCCTTTGAAAAATTTGAGCAAACCATCCTCTTTTGCTCTCTGGTCCAGTTTGGCATTTTCTACTGCAACTCTATTTTGTTTTGCTCTAGTGCCCATGATCTTTCTCCTGCTTAGAGGCCACTCTACCAAAACCTTAAGTTCAGGAGGTTGGGCCCATTGGAGGATTTTAAGTACATACAATAATGCCATTTTCCTTCTTTCCAGAATTGGTTTTCTCAAAAACTTACACTAACAAGTTTTTGTTTTTGACAAACTAACCTTGCCACCCTCTTTAACATCTAAAGAGACACTGGTCTAGAGTTTTTGGCCACCCCAAGAGATGCCTAGATGCACTTGGCATTTCATCGAACAGGTTAGGAGCATGGCCAGTTTTGGCATGCTTATGGACTTGCATTATGAAGTTGCCCTAATGGCCTAACCAGCATGTCCACTAAGTTCCTAGATGACTCTAACCTAGACCTGTTAATCCCCAGAATCACCCAAGCCTCCTGGCAAGCATTGGCATTTTGCCGAACACCTCGCATGTGTGCGCTAGGCACGCCCAGAGCGCACGTTTTGCACGCGCGCGCACCAAGCCGCCGCGTCTCACTGCCGCCTCCCCGCGCTTGTTCTGGCCCTTCCCCACTCATAGCCAACACGCCCGCCTCCTCCCTCGCCGCAGAGCCGTCCCTGGAGCCCCACAGTGCCGCCATCAGGTTGGCCGTGGCAACTAGCGGCCGGCCACAGCAGGCTACTACCCTGGACGGCGCTGCCTGAGCCACTCTAGCACGCTAGCTGCCCCTGGAACAGCTCGATCTCATCTGCAAGCCCGTCCACTAGCTCGCGTCGCCGCCACGTCGCCCTGCAGCTACAGAACGGCGGTTCGCCGACGAGCTTATCCCTGGCCGCCGCGGAACCAACCTCAGACGCCTATAAAAGGAAACCCCGAGCTCGCCTAGGCCCTCAGGCAACCTCAAGCCAACCCCCTAAAAACCCCACGGCTAGCAATCGACGGCGGGAAGCTTTCTTCACCGTCTCCGCCCAGTTCGGCCGCCGCCGCCCTCCGGTCCATTTCGTCGCAAGCAAGGCCTCCCCAACCCATCCAAAGCCACCATCCTCTTCCCCTCGATCTTGCGGATCCGCCAAACCCTCAGCTTCGATGGGGAGCCACCATAGCATGAAGCCCCAATTCTCCCGAAGCCGCCATCCGCCGCGAAGCTCGCCGCTGGTGACTCCCTCCGTCCCCGCCACCCTCTCGACCATCGGGAGGACCGCCCTACACCCGCGGATCCATCCCTGCCCTCCGAGCTCGCGAGGAGCCGCCAATCACCGGCGTCGATCGCCGGAGCCCCGCCTCTGTCCGGCCAGAGGAGGAAGGAGGCGGGGGCGACCGGTCAAACCTGACCAGTGGGCCCAAGGGACCCACTGTCAGTGACCCTGCGCCGGTCCATGCTGGCGTAAGTGGAGGCGTAAACCCGGAGTACGTCTTCGACGTGTTTTATTTCGAAACCTTTTTCTTTTTCTGTTTTATTTAAAAACAAAAATTTCACTAAACTTTGACTGGCTATAACTTTTTAAATATAACTCCAAATGAGTTGATTCTTTTCCCTACCTTTATCAAATTTTGTCTAGTTTATTTTCATAGTTATTTGAAAAATTTCCAGACAACTTTTTTGTACTGTTTTGAAACTATGGGTTAATTTGAATATTTTCAAAAATAGGATTTTGAAGAAGAAGAAAACTTTCAAAAGTTTTGGAATGCACCCTTCCTCTCCACAACTTGAAGGCAAGCATTCTGAACCCTAGCATAATATTGTTGTGAGTTGTTTGATACGGTTACAACACCCCTTGTCTCGGAGTTTTTGTTATTTTATGTGATGATATGAACATACTCATGAGTGCATATTGATGATTTTGTTCTACTGAAATTAGATAGGTTGTGATAGTAATCGCCCTCGTATGCTTTTCATGCATACCGGAAGGAAGCCGGGAAAGTCTCTATCTTGGGTAGACACGAGCTTGTCTCTAGTTCCTCGTCGAGACGGTTGTGTCCGGTATGGCATGATGAGGTGTGATGAGTGGTGATTCTGTCTGTTGGTTGAAAATACATTTGTTATGCTAATCATGCAGGGAATACTTAAACCTCCTGAGTCGACCATAGATCGAGTCTTGTTCCAGTAACCCCCATACTTGTTTCGTACTACCACTTGTCCCTGCCGCAGGTAGGGTACAGTTCAGTAAATTGTCAACCCCTTTCTTGGCACACACACCATACAGAGAGGCCATGGTGGAGGATACCGACTGCATCCGGTAGGTAGGCCACCTGGTCCGGGGGCATGGGTGTTTCCAATTGGGACTGAGAGCGGGGCACCCCTTAGTAGCGCGCGGTATAAATTTGATCCCATGCTAATCAAGGTTGTAGCCTCCCCACTTAGAGTTTTGCTTGACAGGTGTTGTGGGTGATTCCAGACACCGGTAAGTTAAGCTGGTGTGTGTGGGTCTGGTGTGTTTTCAATTAAAAGACCGTAAATGGAATTAGTCCCGATGGACTAAAGGAATCCATTACTCGTGGGTAAAGAGTACACCCTCTGCAGAGATCATATCTATTCGAATAGTCGTGTCCATGGTTAAGGACTACAGTTTGGGATGGGTCAAGTGTTGGTCTTCAGAGGAGAAACTGCTAAACCAGAACATGGATCATGACTTGTGACTTATGATGATTATGATTATTATGGACTAACCCTTTATATTATTATTGAGTATCCCTGGGACGGTTCTACCTCCTAGATACTCACTGTGATTATTTTCTTATAAGCCCTTTATGTGGTGTCGCACAGACGCCCGACTATGGCCTGCTTGTTATTTTTATAAGCCCTTTATGTGGTGTCGCTGAGACGCCCGACTGTGGCATGCTTGTATTTATTTACTTTATAAGCCCTTTATGTGGTGTCGCTCAGACGCCCGACTGAGGCATGCTTTATATTATTATCCTTTCGAGGCGTCGCTTCAGACACCCGATCGGTGCATTCTATTTTCATTCTCTGATTACATATTCATGTTTTATATGAACAACCTTCTTGCGTGCATCATGGATTTTTATTTCGTGACTGACATGGTGATCATAGAATATTTCAGAGCATGATATCATTTGGTATATTATACCCGTGTTCATAATGTTTGCGAGTACATTCAAAGTACTCACTGGCTTGTCCCTGGCTATTGTCTTGGCCAGATTTCTTGCTTGGAGAGGAGCGTTGCGATGACAGCCCCGGAACCTAAGCAATGGTGATAGCAGCCTCGCGAAGATAGGAGTTATCCAGGTCAGCTGTTCCTGTGGGAAATGAAGTCCCATAGACGCTGAAAGACCACAAACCGCTTCCGCCATCAGCCACTAGAAACCATTTGTTGTACTCATAGGCCAGAATGGTCTTGTACTACACATTATGTGCTTTGCTTGGAGTTTCTGTATCAAGATTGGTGCCTCATCAGCTAATAGTGATCCTGGTGCTGGTGAGCACAAGGGCCATTTTCTAGGAAATTGATATCCCGAAAATCCGGTCCTGACAACTATTCAGCCTCACTAGCAACCTTGTGGAATACACCACCCTGTGGACTTCACCATTCACCCTAGCAAGATACATGCCGACTTCTTGTGGATCACACCACCTCGTGGACTACACTATTCACTCCAACCTCATGTAGAGACATGGTCTCATTGAAGAAATTCACCTTCGCTGGTTTACTGTCCTCATATAGTTGAACTTGATCCTCCCATCGAGACACATAGACGACCTGGACATGCTTCATCTTCAACGCCCCCTCACAGAGACGAACTGTCGGTGTCAAAACCGGAGGATCTCGGGTAGGGGGTCCCGAACTGTGCGTCTAGGCGGATGGTAACAGGAGACAAGGGACACGATGTTTTACCCAGGTTCGGGCCCTCTTGATGGAGGTAAAACCCTACGTCCTGCTTGATTGATATTGATATTGTGGATGTTTACAAGAGTGGATCTACCACGAGATCATGGAGGCTAAACCCTAGAAGCTAGCCTATGGTATGATTGTAATGGTTGTTGTTGTTGTGTCCAATGGACTAGAGCCATCCGGTTTATATAGACACCGGAGAGGGCTAGGGTTACATAGAGTCGGTTACAATGGTAGGGGATCTACATATCCGTATCGCAAGCTTGCCTTCCACGCCAAGGAAAGTCCCATCCGGACACGGGACGAAGTCTTCAATCTTGTATCTTCATAGTCTTGGAGTCCGGTCGATGATGATAGTCCGGTCGGTGATAGTTCGGCTGATGATGGTAGTCCGGCTATCCGGACACCCCCTAATCCAGGACTCCCTTAGTAGCCCCTGAACCAGGCTTCAATGACGATAAGTCCGGCGCGTATATTGCTTGGCATTGCAAGGCGGGTTCCTCCTCCAAATGATAGAAGATTGTGAACACCAAGATAGTGTCCGGCTCTGCAAAATAAATTCCACATTTCACCGTAGAGAGAATAATATATACACAAGTTCAATCTGCTGACGTTTTTTGCGGCATGACGTCATGCCACTACCAAACCATTACTTGAATCGTTTTTTACTTTACCGCCTCAGCGCATTTAGCGAAGCGGTTTCCTTGGCACGTCTTGTCGAAGCAGAGATCGTGTTCCCCTTAATCCGGGATTCTCATCAATACGGACGTGGGTAACCCAACCGCGCCATTGATGGTGACGCTTGGGGGATAAGCGAGTTTTACCAGGCCGGTGGGGGACGCGTAGACTTCGCCCGCCCATATAAGGGATAAGGATTCACCTTTTCACCTACGCCTTCTTCCTCCTTTGCTTATCCATCTCCACGCACTCGAGCTCCAGCGCCCAAGCCCGCACATCTCGTCTCAACCTTCCCCAGTCATGTCTGGAGCGGGAGGCAAGTGGATGACCTCCTCCGTTACGGAGGAGCACATTGAAAGATTGCGCAGCGTCGGCTACCTGTCCGGCGACATCGCGCACCGGCTGCCCGACGAGGGGCAGCTCATCCCCACCCCAGGCCCCATGAGAGGGTCGTTTTTCTTCCCCACTTCCTCCGCGGACTGGGTTTTCCACTTCACCCCTTTGTCCGGGGGCTCATGTTCTACTACGGCCTGGATTTCCATGATCTGGCGCCAAACTTCATCCTCAACATCTCGGCGTTTATCGTCGTGTGCGAGGCCTTCCTCTGCATACAGCCCCACTTCGGCTTGTGGCTCAAGACCTTCAATGTCAAGCCGAACATAGTGAAGGGCACTCAAGCGGAGTGCGGAGGCGCCATGTTGGGCAAGATGCCCAATGTCCTTTGGTTCGAAGGGGCCTTCGTGGAATCCGTCAAGGGGTGGCAATTGGGGTGGTTCTATATCACCGAGCCGCGTGACCCTAAGTGGGCGGCGGCCCCCGAGTTCAGATCTGGTATCCCCATGCAGCTCACCTCCTGGAAAGAGAAGGGCTTGCTGTGGGGTAGTTCGGAGGAGCTGACGGGACTCCAAGCCTGTATCCAGAAGCTGGTGAAGAAGCTCAGGCTGGTTAACGTGGTCTAAGTCATGCCCGTCCGCCGGATTCTCCCATGCCAAGAGAGGGCATTCAATCTGTGGGAGTTCAATCCGGAACAGCACCATGCGCTGAGCGGGCTCTTCGACACGACGTACGAAGGCGCCTGGAGGGTGCTGTTTAAGGGCGTCGAAGCCCCCGCATCCGCGACTGGAGATCGCAGATTTTGCTTGTAGCGCAAAGCCGACGAGGTAAGTGATTCTACCCCTTTACGGGACACTTGCTTTTCATAGTTTGACTCTATGCGGGTTTTAATTTCCCCTTTTCCTTTGACAGGACTGGATGAGGAAGGTGGAGCAGATTATCTGCCCGGCTCCCATGCCAGAAAACCCAGTAGACGCCCATCTAGCGAGGCTGCTGGTTCCGGCACCGCACGTGGTGCCGGAGAAGAAGGCCAAGAAGGAGGCCATGGGTGCTCGAAAGAGTTCCCGTTTTCAGGTGTCCGACGACTCCGGGGCGGACTCCTCCCCCGAAAACAAGGAGGAGAAGGAGGACTCTCTCCCAGAGGAGGGAGAGAGGAAGAGGAAGGCTTCCCCAACAGGGGAGGGCGAAGGGTCCAAGAGGGGAAGGACTATTCCCCCGGACAGCTCCGCCAACATCAATGTTGGCGAGGAAGAATGGCCTTCAAGGGCCAGGCCTCCGGCGAGATCGTAAGTATCCAGATTCCTGAATGAGTTATAATTTCTTTTTCTGTGTCACATAGTGTCATTCTGATGCCGCATGCTGCCTGTAGTCCGGCCAATGATGATCTCCCCGCTTCATCAAGCGGGTCGTTGGCTCCGTCGGATGTAGACTCCATCCCGACCGCCTCTACCCCTCACGACCCCGAGGACGTCGAGGTGGGATCCCAAGAAGGGACCCATCAGGGGGAGGCTCCGGAGGCGCCACAAGGCGGCCTCCCGGACTCTGCGCCGGACTCCATATCAGAACCCGCAGTGGTTCCGGAGTCCGGCCGGCGGCCCCTTCGCAAGAAGTGCAAGACCGTGACGCCGGCAGCTTCCGTCCAACCGGAGGCGCCGGACAATTTGTTGGAGGCACTCCAGAGCGCTTCCATCGAGGAAGAACACCGCACTATTATGAGTGCGGTGATTCAGAAGGTACAGCTCGCCAAGAGCGGGCTGACCGAAGCCTGCAGTAGCCTTCTATCAGGCTTTGAGGTAAGAAGTTAAAATTATGTAATGTAATACCGCATAGACAGTAGCCCCTGATGCTCGGTTCGGTGTTCCGAAAGAAAAGTCGGACGGAGGATCTAAAAAGATATACACAGGGTTGCTAAAAAATTATGTCAATATGGGTTGCAGGCTGTGCTGCTGACCTCTGCCGCACTGACTGCGGAGGTCGGTGCTGTGAAGCAGGAGCTTGAGCGGTCCGAGCAAGAGCTCGGCCGCGCCAAGAAGCAGCTCCAGGACAAAGAAGGTGAGTAACACCACTTTGAACTTGTACCTTACAGAAAAGGATTTAGGTTGCAACAAAACAATAACAAGGATAACATGTGTACTGCAGGGGCCACGAACGAGGTGGCAACCCTGAAGGAAGCCGTGTCCACGACCAAATGCAGTGCGGCCGCGGAACGGACAGAGCGAGAAAAGCAGGAGGCGCAGGTGGCGGCGGTTCGGCAAGAGCTCCAGGCTCTCATGGAAAAGCATGAGAGTTTGGAGCGCGACTCAAAGACTCGAGAGTCCGAGCTTGCCTCGGCTCTCGAAAGTGCCAAAGCTGCCAAGGCTGAGGCCCATAAGGCCCTTCAGGAGGTGGAAGATATGAAGAAAATAGCGGCGGGTAAGGCATTTTTCATGCAAAGCAAGCATGTTAATGTAAACTACCTGACACTTACCCGGATTCGGAGCTCTCCAGCGGCGTTTGCAGATTTGCTTCGCAGTGCATCCGATGCCACCGCATTCTACCGTGGTGAGGAGGGAAGCTCGACGGAGAAGGTCTTTTGGTCTCAGTATGCTGAGGCCGGCCATCCGGTGCCCCCTAGCGACCAGCTGAAGCAACTGGTCGAACTCCACAAGGTAGCTGAGGAGGCCATGAAGGGCCTCATAGTCCAGCTGTGGCCTGGAGAGGCCATGCCTGGAAGCTACTTCGGCCTCGTGCGGCGGCTGGTGGACGCGTGCCCCTGGGTGGAGGTCATCAAGCGCTCCGCCTGTATTGAAGGTGCTCGTCGGGCCCTTGCCCGCGCAAAGGTGCATTGGGGCAAGTTGGATGCGGAGAAGCTAATCACTGACGCGCCGCCAACGGGCAAGGAATATCGTACGCCCAAAATGTACTATAAGACTGTCCTGAAGGGTGCCCGCAAGATTGCGGATGAGTGCCCCCGAGATGTAATTATTGAGTAAACTCGCTATGTAGTATCCTGTGCGCTGAAAACTTTGTTCATATGCGCTCTTGTTGAATTTAAAATATTACCTTCTGTGCGGCCATTTGTTAAATTTGAGAGATGGCAAGTCATCGGCTTCAGCCCCCATGCCGCGAGTGCTGGGGTGTTCGGGATAAACTTGAGCACTCTTGTTCCCATTGTTGGGTCCATCTAGGGAGGCGCTCAACACAACGAACAAGGCAACCGGACTTATAATGCTTGAACACTCTCACTTAGCCATAGAATTCTATAATTTTAAATTTCGGCGAAGCCCCTAGTATTCGGAAGACCGAATTCGGGGCGCTATCCACGCCTTTCGTCGGACATTATCCGAAACTTCGCTCGAAGTGGCGTAGGTCTTTAAGGACCCGAAAAAACCTCTCGAACAGCGACCAGTCTCTCGCCTTATCATGACGGTCAGTTTTAGCTTTCTCCACTGAGGCGTTAACCCGGCTCAACCGGGGCGCAATCGCAGTGGTTCTCCCAGTGCTACCTTAGCCGATAGAACGGAAACGTAAGGTGCCAAACATGGGAGCCGGGCAAACCCAACTATTGACCCAAGACATGATTCGGAGCCGATTCATATAATGCTATAAGTTCGGGGTGCCGCACTTGTGAAAGTGTTTGGACTTTATCACACCATAATGCGGGGAACATAAGCCCCTGGTGTATTCGGCTGTACCAAAATATACGGATGCAACATGTCGTAAATGAACATATATATATAGAAAGTAATGCAATTATGGGCAAAAAATGCTGCATTTTATTCAAGAAGGTCTGCTATGAGTGCGAAATGATACAAATAGTGCGGAAAGCAAGGGATTGGACGAATTAAAGGCGTCTCCCTCCAGGGGTAGGCTGCGGAATGGTGTATTTAACAAATTTAATGCTCGTAATGGAGACCACCTGAGTGTTCGTCGCGGCCTTTGTCTCTCCCTGGATGTTGTATCATGAGTTCGGCAGGTTCACGTGCCGGACGGAGTCCTGTAAAAAAAGGAGAAAAATAAAAGATAAAAAGAGCGACACACTTGGGAGCCCCTGGTGTGGTCGAACCACACTCTGGGTTTGTTGTGGTCGTGCCCCTTCCCCTAGACCCATGGTATCTCCAGGGCGTAATTATGTACGCGGAGAGTTTGTCTTGTAATTGTGCGAGGGCTGGGGTTGGGGCCGCATTGCTACGCGTGCTCGGAACGTGCCAGGTGGTCTTGGTTGATGTTGCTCCGGGCGCGTTTGGCCGTGTCCGGCCGTTTAACGGCCGGACTCGAAAATTGCCTTAAAAGACCGCTCTATGCTTCTGCGGCGAGAGCCGCTGTATGTTCCTCCGTTCGGAGGGAGCATTCTGTGTTTCCATTGACCGTGATGACTCCGTGAGGGCCTGGCATCTTGAGCTTAAGGTATGCATAATGCGGCACCGCGTTGAATTTTGCGAACGCGGTTCGTCCGAGCAGAGCGTGATAGCCACTGCGGAACGGGACTATATCGAAGATTAACTCCTCGCTTTGGAAATTATCCGGGGATCCGAAGACCACTTCCAGTGTAACTGAGCCTGTACAACTGGCCTCGACACCTGGTATGACGCCTTTGAAGGTTGTCTTTGTAGGTTTAATCCTTGAAGGGTCTATGCCCATCTTGCGCACTATATCCTGATAAAGCAGGTTCAGGCTACTGCTGCCGTCCATCGGGACTCTCGTGAGGTGAAATCCATTGACGATTGGGTCTAAAACCAATGCGGCAAATCCGCCATGGCGGATACTGGTCGGATGGTCTCTTCAATCGAAAGTGATCGGGCAAGAGGACCATGGGTTGAATTTTGGGGCGACTGGCTCCATCGCGTATACGTCCCTTAGTGCATGCTTCCGCTCCCTCTTGGGAATATGCGTTGCGTATATCATGTTTACCATCCGAACTTGAGGGGGGAATCCCTTTTGTCCTCTGTTGTTCGGTGGCCGGGTCTCTTCCTCGTCATCGCTGTGTAGCCCCTTGTCATTATTTTCAGCAATTAATTTGCCTGCCTGCTTGAATACCCAACAATCTCTGTTGGTGTGGTTAGCTGGCTTTTCGTGGGTTCCATGTATTTGACAGGAGCGGTCGAGTATTCGGTCCAAATTGGACGGGCCCGGAGTGGTTCTTTTGAATGGCTTCTTCCGTTGACCAGGCTTGGAGCCTCGGAATCCGGCGTTGACTGTCGTATCCTCATTGTTGTCGCCGTTAATGCGGCGTTTGTTTTTGTTTCGACGCAACCTGCCATTGCGGTCCTTGGTATCCGGACTGCCAGCGTTTTTGCTGAGGTTGTTGCTGCGAGCTAGCCAGCTATCCTCTCCCGCATAGAAGCGGGTCATGAGTGATGTGAGGGCTGCCATGGATTTCGGCTTTTCCTGTCCTAGGTGCCGGGCGAGCCACTCGTCGCGGATGTTATGTTTGAAGGCCGCGAGGGCCTCTGCATCCGGACAGTCGACGATTTGATTTTTCTTTGTTAAGAACCGTGTCTAGAATTGCCGGGCCGATTCGTCTGGCTGCTGGATTATGTGGCTTAGGTCATCTACGTCCGGTGGTCGCACATACGTGCCCTGGAAGTTGTCGAGGAATGCGGACAGGCTGTTAAGCCAATGCCAAGCTGGTCCTTTAAGCTTGAGCGGGAGATATTTGATGGCGTGAAGATCGTCGCCGCGGGCCATATGTATATGGAGGAGATAATCCTCAATCCAAACCGCGGGGTCTGTTGTGCCATCGTAGGATTCAATATTAACGGGTTTAAACCCTTTAGGGATTTGATGATCCATTACTTCGTCGGTGAAGCATAGTGGGTGTGTGGCGCCTCTGTATTGAGAAATATCGCGACGTGGCTCAAGAGAGCGTTGTCTGCTGTGTTCGGCCCGGCCGGAGTAGTTGTATCCGGCGCGACGGTATTCGTCGTGGGTCTTGGGGCGCCCACGTGATCCATAGATAGATCTGGATTGTCTTGCCTTGTCCTCCAATATATCCCGCAAGTCCGGCGCGTTCCCCCATGGCTTCATGCTTTTTGAGTGATGCCAGGGTACGGTTTTGGTGGAGGGCTTGCATGCCTCTCTGTCGCGGCCCCGAGGTGGTCGGTCTGCCATATTGTGCGCTGGTGATGCAGGTTTGTATGCTTCCTCCTCTAGTCGGGGGAGCAATTTGCGCTTTGGGTAACTTTTGGAGGGGCGTTTGAGTTCATACTCTTCGGCCGCGAGGACCTCGGTCCATCTGTCGGCCAGTAGGTCTTGATCAGCTTGAAGCTGTTGCTGCTTTTTCTTTAGGCTGTTTGCTGTGGCCATTAGCCTGCATCTGAAACGCTCTTGTTCGACGGGATCCTCAGGCACGACGAATTCGTCGTCGTCGAGGCTTGCCTCGTCTCCGGAGGGAGGTAAGTAATTATCATCCTCGACCTCTTCGTCTGCCGCCCTCTCGTGAGGGCTTGCTTCTGCCTCCTCCTTCGCTAAATCTTGCTGGAGGGGGTTATCTTCGGCACTTTTTGGGGTGTTATTATCTCCTGTGCCGGAATCTCCATTCTTGTTGTGGCGGGATTTAGAGCGGCGCCGCTGACGTAGGCGCTTGGGATGTTTCTTTAAGGAATCTGCCTCCGCTGCTTCTTCGCCGTCCCCATCTTTTGGGGTGTCCACCATGTATATGTCGTATGACGAGGTGGTTTTCCAGTGTCCAGTAGGCGCTGGCTCTTGATAGTCTCCTGCATCGTCGTCCATACCGTCGATGTCTTCGGAGTCGTAGTCGAGTACGTCGGTTAGATCGTCGACGGTGGCTATGTAGTGGGTGGTGGGTGGGGTCCGAATTTCTTCATCGTCCGCGTCCCAACCATCCTGGCCGTAGTCCGGCCAGGGCTCTCCGGATAGCGAGAGGTGCTTCAGCGAATTTAAGATGTCGCCGAAGGGTGAGTGTTGAAAGATGTCCGCAGCGGTGAACTCCATGATCGGCGCCCAATCGGATTCGACTGGCAGGGGCGCAGGAGGTTCGGAGTCCAGCAGGGAGTCCGGCACCTCGGAGTCATGAGCTTTATGCGGGACAAGATAAGTGTTCGGCTTCATCGCCGTAGAAGTTGCAGCTCCCGAGGCGGTGTCCAGCCATCCGTCCTCGATCTGTGCGATCGGCTCCAGACTATGGGCCGGAGCGGATTCGTGTGCGGCCTCCAAGGTGCTGTCCGGCGGCAGAGTTAGGTCGTGCCCATCATGACAGCGCGGCACGCTCGGCTGTGGCTCGACTCCATCGAAGATCAAGTCCCCGCGGATATCGGCCGTGAAGTTTAGGCTTCCAAACCTGACTTGACGGCCAGTGGCGTAGCTTTCGATCTGCTCCAGATGGCCAAGTGAATTGGCCCGCAGTGCGAAGCCGCCGAATACGAAGATCTGTCCAGGGAGAAAAGTCTTACCCAGGACGGCGTCGTTGTCGATTGAAGAGGCCATCAAGCCTATCGGTGACGACACAGAGGAACTCTCAATGAAAGCACCAATGTCAGTGTCAAAACCGGCGGATCTCGGGTAGGGGGTCCCGAACTGTGCGTCTAGGCGGATGGTAACAGGAGGCAAGGGACACGATGTTTTACCCAGGTTCGGGCCCTCTTGATGGAGGTAAAACCCTACGTCCTGCTTGATTGATATTGATATTGTGGATGTTTACAAGAGTGGATCTACCACAAGATCAAGGAGGCTAAACCCTAGAAGCTAGCCTATGGTGTGATTGTAATGGTTGTTGTTGTACGGACTAGAGCCATCCGGTTTATATAGACACCGGAGAGGGCTAGGGTTACATAGAGTCGGTTACAATGGTAGGAGATCTACATATCCGTATCGCCAAGCTTGCCTTCCACGCCAAGGAAAGTCCCATCCGGGCACGGGACGAACTCTTCAATCTTGTATCTTCATAGTCTTGGAGTCCGGTCGATGATGATAGTCCGGCCGGTGATAGTTCGGCTGATGATGGTAGTCCGGCTATCCGGACACCCCCTAATCCAGGACTCCCTCACGAACACTTGGACAAGATGACGCTACCAGGACGACAACTGGCCGGCCGTGCTAACCCGCACGAGTCGTTGACTCTAACTCCCGTGGACGACGATCTTGATGATTTTCCGGCACCTCACTTCGACACAAGCGCTCCCATCAATGGTCATCTTTCACCGCCTTGCCAACGACAGCCCGTTGTATCCCTCCTTCTCGCTCAGCCAAACGACAATCGCCCGATCCTCCTCGCTGCTGCACCACTCAGTGACTGTATTGCCTGCCTGAGGCGCAAGTACGATCGCCACCCCGGAGTAAGCGCAACTTCAAATCGACCTTGCTTTGATATCAATGAGGATTTAGCTCTTATAGACACAAGTTTTGGAGCCTCCTTTGTCTTCCGTTTGCGAATGGTTCAAGGGACTTCAAGTACGATATATTCCGACTCGTCTTCTTTCGCTGCAACTTGGAGCCCGTAACGATCCTATCTAAACCGTTATTGCATCTTCATATTGCTCCTGGTTGATCGTAGAATGTTTTTTTTACTACATTTCCCAACATCGCAAACCCAGCTGGTGCAAACAACCATCCAGAAGGAAGCTCGTGATGGAAGCTCGTCATGGGCAAAAACCGGTGCTAGAGGGCATAGCACAATCATTCATGTAACCTGACAACCAAATTATAAGAGGCTGAGCAACCCCTACTCTACTGCTCGAACGCGCCCTCGCATGCGCCTTCTAGCATACGCGTCGCAGGGATCGCCACTTTATATTTTGGGTTAATTATCATTTTGCCCTCAGTGGTGTCTGTGTGCTCAGTTTTGCCCTTAGATGCGAATTGTGCTCAGTTTTGCCCCTAGTCCGTGCGCATCGACTCATTCCGTGAACTCTGTCATCTCCGTCAGGTCAATGTATTGACTCGGCCCTTACAGGTGGGACCAGGTGGCAGAGACGGCCAATTCTATTCAGACCATTGCACGCGTGCCTTGTGGGACCCAGCAGAGAGACATTGAGCAGAGAGCCGTTGCGGGGTGCTATATAAGCGGGTGACACACAGCGGCGGTGACCATGGCGACGGAGAGCACGGCGATGACCACGGCAAGAGAGAGAGAGAGAGAGAGAGAGAGAGAGAGAGCGGCGGTGGGAAGCTAGCTGTGGAGGGCGCGGCGGCGTTGAGATCCCCTTCAGCTCCAAGCTCCATGTCTTTCCTCAAGCTCCTGCGCCACCTCGCGAATGCAGAGTCGGGCGCGTGTGGACATGCATGTCTTTGTTTGTCCCTGGTGCTGGGCGGGTGTTGTTCAGAGGGTTTCTCACACAACGAGGATCCAAAATCGTTCGTTCTACGTGTGCAGCGAGAATGGGGTAAGAATCGGGGCAATTGCACCATTTTCGTGGTCGGGATCTTTGAGCAACGGGTTGATCTATTTGGTGTTCATGCAGGTGACATGCTTCTTTCTTTGGGTCGATGCTCTGGCCAAGACTCTGATGAATGAACTGCAAGAAGAGCATGAAGAATGGTTGTGCATGCTGCCACGAACGGCAGTGGCCGCAGCACGAGCTCCGGAAGAAGAGATGGAGGGCGAAGCATGCACTGATAGAGAGCTAGATGTTGAGCTTAGGATGTTGAAGAAGAAGGTTAGGAAGCTTGAAGATCAAGCACTACCAATACCCATTTGCAAATACTTTTGGGCATTTGTAGGTATGGTAATCGCACTGGTTGTAATGTTGAAAATGTATGGAAAGGCATGAATTATGGAGGAATTTGTAAGCTTGAAATTGTATGAGAAATTCACCTAGTTTAAATGTTGGTCAAAGTTGTTTAAATGTTGAAAAAAAAAGAGAAGAAGTGACCAACATTTAAATATGTTGAAAAAAAGGAGAAGAAATGAGGAATTCAGAAACTTTTGATCAATGAAATGCAGCTCTCTGCTCTGCCTTTCTGTCAAAAAAAAGGTTGCTCTTGGGCAAAAATCAGAGCGTAGAGCCAAGTGCAGGCTAGACTAATGGGCCAACTGCATCCAATTAGGCCCATTCGGGGGTTCTCTTGCGTGTTTTTCTGTTTTCTATTCTGATTTAATTTAGGCAGTAAATCATAATGCTGAAACTTTTTGTGGAAGCTAATTGAATTATTCCAGATCCAAACAATTAAGGTTAGAAATTTTTGGAGCTGTTAAATATTTAATAGCAATTTAATCATTCCAATTCAAATACACCGTGATTTAAATCAAAGACCAAAATGTCATGGAAAATGTGCCTCATCTCTGGTAGAGGTTTACACCTGGTGCCAAAATAAATGAACATTTTTTAGGGCATTACATTGAGAAAAAATAATTTGTCTAAAAAAATGAAGGGTGGAAAATGCACAAAAAATTGGTGTGGCTAGGGACTCAAACCCAGGACCGCGTGGGTTTGTGGCGTTTAGGGCTTCGCTGGTAATCGCTAGGACAGATGGAAAGAGTTTGACATGGTTAGGGAAGGAAGGTATACATAGTGAGACCGTGAATGTTTGCACACACGTGAGAGTGGTTTTCCTTTGTTTTGCACTGAAATTTTGGAGGGTTGGAAGGTTGAAAACGTATGTCTGCACTGCCACATGATTTTGGTTAGAGTGGCACTTGGTTTAGGGTTAGAGTGGCACTTGGTTTAGGATTTAAAGGGAATAAATTTGCATGTTAGTCCATGACTTGTTTTTTTTTTGAATGAAAGAGAGGGCTTCTCACCCCCTCTGACTTTCATTAATGAAAACCACAAGTTCTCCAACTTCATGACTTGGTTTAGGGAAGAAATGATATGTTTGGGCACGGAATTTTTTAACACACGTAATAAACCCTAATAACTTAGATAAGATGCAACACACCATACCCTTACATTAAGCAATAATAATAAGTTCACGGACACATGCCGAAACATGACAAGACACGACACGACATAGAAAAGCAACAAAATAAAAACGAAACATGACGAGCTTGACTCCGGGCTTGAACATCTTCATCTTCACCTCCTTCTTCCACCTTGGCTGCCGCCCCTTCAACACCGTCTTCAACTTCACACCTCCTCCTCCTCGTCGTAGGGAAGGGAGTGCATCTGGCCTGGAGTGGGGAAGATGCTCTCGTACTTGGTGTAGATGTTGTACACGGTGAAGAAGATGGCCTCGCAGCCGCACCAAAAGACTTGGCCAAGGAGCTCGCGCGTGTCAAACGGGTTGGTGAAGGTGACCGTGAGTAGTAGGAGGATGCCACCGCGGTCATGAACCTCGTTGAGGGTGAACATCCTAGGTGAGCCCAGTGGGAGGTGGGCATAGCCGGCTCTGAGGAAGGCGCGGGTGAGTTTGATGGAACCCCTCCACCTTGAAATAGCCCACACATGGAGCTCCCTCTCCACGAGCACGCTCGGTGGGTAGCGCAGCTCCAGCATGACAGGCGGATGGCTGAAGGTCGGCCCGTTGAACTGCATCTTCACTTGGTCTTGCTTGGGGAGGGCTCGGTCGCTTGGGTGTTTGAAGTTGGAGATAATGGATCGGATCTGGCTTGTGGGTGGGAGAGGAAGAGAGGCACCCCATTTATAGGCCTGTGGGTGGGATAGGAAGAGAGAAAGGATGAGAACGGTGCGTGTGTGAATCCGGACGCGTGTGTGTATCCGTTACGTTTTGCACTCTTTAATTTTTTGCACGAAAATGATGCATGGGGCGTGTGCATGCATCTGAATCACTGCATAGCTCTTTGACCGTGCTCGTGCATCTGACTCGCTGCCCTGAACCACTGCCGTAATGCGTGCATGGCCACCTAGCTCGCTTCGCTAGCCTAGCTCGCCTAGCGCGCCTCGCTCGCCTCGCTCACATGCATGCACGTCCGCCCCCCGCTCATGCAAACCCACGTCGCCGCCTCCCATGCATGGAAGGCCTGGAAAGGCTGAGACGGGCTATTTACTGCGGTCTCAGGCCCAGACAACGAGACAGCCCAATGGTCCATCCAGCGCGCCCGGTATTTGTTTAAAAAAATAATCTCCCAGCCAATCAGATTACATCTCGCGGATCGCCCCCCTCCTCCCCACAGATTCCTTCTAGAAGGCTTAGATCGATGGCCCTTGATCGCCGCTAGGGTTAGATGGACGGTCCTTGTTCAGTGCTAGGGTTAGCGGGGTTTGGGAGGGGTTTTGAGCGGTCAAAGCTATGTTTGACCAGATTTCAAATGAGCATAATAAATTAAATAAAAATCAAAAAAATAAAAAACCTGCGCACATAGTCTTCTTATGCCATATACTAACGATTTAAGTTGATAAACAAGGTTTACATACATTTAAATGATAAGTTCATGTGTATTATGTGATATCTCGAGTATCTCAAACTCTCTTGTATGAAGTGAAGAGAAGTGTTTTGGGGAAATGAACATGAAAATTTCAAAAAACTCACCACAGCTTCATTTTGGAGTGACTAAGAAGGATCCAGGCTTAGTTTTTCATTTTGATGTTTTAGACTTGTTTAAATCTTGGTCAAAGTTAAGTTTGACCAGAATTCAAATGAGCAAAACAAATTTAAAAAAATTCAAATAATGGAAAAACCAGCGCACATAGTCTGTATATATAGAATATATGTGTAGGAAAGTTATTTGGCTGATTTAGACAATGTCGAAAAAAACCTTGCTTAGAAATGAGGTCGTTTACCCTACCTTTGGACCCCTCTTTTTAGCATATTTTTCATGAAAATTTCAAAAACCTCACCACAGCTTCATTTTGGATTGACTAAGGAGGATCCAAGCTTAGTTTTTTCATTTTGATGTTTTAGACTTGTTTAAATCTTGGTCAAAGTTAAGTTTCACTAGAATTCAAATGAGCAAAACAAATTTAAAAAATACAAGAGATTTAAATCAGCCAAACATGTGCTGATTCAAACATGTGCTCATTCAAACATCATCCAACAGATTTAAACATCATGTCAAACATAGTTCTAACA
>NC_057798.1:181206588-181294720 GCF_018294505.1 Triticum aestivum | reverse complement strand
CCCTGGGAAACCGCCGCCGTCGTCGCCATGAGTGGCCGGCTCCGGCCATGAAGCTCCGCCGGCGCCGGAGCCGCGCCCGTTCGCCGCGCCCCCGGCTGGATCCGGGATGGGACCGGCCGGATCCGCCTCCGCCGCGCCTCCCCGGCCATCTCCGCGCCTCCTCCGGCCGATCTCCGGCGAGATCCGTCGCTGCTTCGAAATCCGTGCACGAGGTTGACTTTCCCCCCTCTGTTTTCGTCTAAGTCCCCAGTCTGTGTAATTTTCATGCCCTGTTCATCATGCCGTAACTCTGCATCCATAGCTCCATTTTGTGCGTCTAATATGTCAAATTGTTCGCCTCAACGAGTACATCATTTCATTCCATTGCATCATGTTCATTTGAGTCCATCTTGATGCCTGAATCATCGTTGCAAGAGTGCTTCATGATGTTGTCTGCTGTCTGTTAACAGAACTTGCTCTTTTGTCATTTTTGCCATGATTGATGTGTGCATCCTATGAGGTTGATGTCTACATGTGTTTTGAACTATGACATGTCTTCCTTACAGAGGTGCTTACCATGTATTTTTGTGATCTTTGTGGTGACTAGCACAAGCATGTAAACTAGGCTTCGTGATGTTACTGATTTTAGTCCCTGTTCTGTTGTTATTGTGATGCCATGTAAACATGATGCTACAGAGAGATCCATGCATATTTTGAGATATTTCAGTAAGGATGTTTTGAACATATGGTTATGCTCTATCCATCGCTGCCCTTGGTTGCAATTATGGAGTAGTCTAGCATGTCATTTTCGTGCTCTACATTTGCTTCAAAATGTTTCCTGGCAGATTGTTTACATGTTATTCAATTTTGCCAAGGTTGTTGTAGTTGATCCTTGCACCCTATGGACTTGATCTTTCCATGCTTAGCTTCACAAACATGCCTTCTTACTGTTGGGTGCCTTGCCATGCCATGTATTGCTCTGTGGTGAGTGGTACAAGCTCACCAACATGCCTTCATAATTCTGTTTCTGCCATATTTGAATCTGTATTATAACTTGCCATGTTTACGTGGGTGCCATCATATTTTCTGATCCTTTTTGGCTTATGGTCACTAAGGGACTTTTGATCTATGCTTTGAGTAGAATCATGCCATGTCTTGTTTTGCTATTATAAGTTCCTGTAACATGTTTTTTGATAGCTCTAAACATGGTAACCTGATGTTATTTTCTGCAAATTCTGAATTGTTATTATTTGCAATCTTGCCATGTGTGTTTGAGCATGTTCTAGTGATTTCTGGAGTTAGCTCAGTGTTCATGTTTTGTAATGCTTTATCTGTACATCATGCCCATGTCTTTTGTTTTCATGTTGAGATGCTGTAGCATGTTGTTTTGGTGCTTACAATATGCCTAGTTGCTGTTTTGGACAGATTGTTGCTATAACTTGTATAGTGTGTGTGTGTGTTGAACCGTTGCTCCGTTTTGAGTGTGCTCTATATGAAACTTGCTTGATTTTGCATGTAGTTTCATATTATCATGTTGCATACATGTTTTGGGGTGTTTGCTTGATGTTTGGGTGCATTTCGCATCAATGCCATGTTTTACTTGTTTTGCTCATATCTTCTAGGCCGTAGCTCCGAACTAAATAAACTTTATATGTAACTTGACTAGAATCTTGTGTAGATCATCTTGGTGCATATTAACTTGCTGTTTAACAACTTGAACATAAAGTCTATTCAGATCTGGACCAACTTCGAAATTTGCATATGAGGACTTACCGGATTTGTTATATGTTGTTCCCGGCCTCATTTAAACTTGCCTTGATGTGTTGCTCTTGTTTGCATCATCTCTTGCCATGAGTAGCCTCATCTAGTTTTGTCATGCATCATGCTTGTTGTGCACCATGTCTTGTATATGTGTGGTGTGTTTACCATGTTGTGTGCTTCTTCTCGATAGTAACCGTTTCGTTGCGATCGTGAGGATTCGTTCGTCTACGCTTGGTTCGTCTTCGTGGCTTCATCTTCTTCATGGACTCGTTCTTCTTCCTTGCGGGATTTCAGGCAAGATGACCGCTACCCTGGATCTCACTACTATCATTACTATGCTAGTTGCTTCGTTCTATCGCTATGCTGCGCTACCTATCACCTGTTTATCAAGCCTCCCATATTGCCATGAACCCCTAACCTTTGACACCTTTCCTATGCAAACCATTGCTTGGCTATGTTACCGCTTTGCTCAGCCCCTCTTATAGCGTTGCTAGTTGCAGGTGAAGTTGAAGATTTTCTCCATGGTGGACAGGATTTTGGTTGGGATATCACAATATCTCTTATATTATTAATGCATCTATATACTTGGTAAAGGGTGGAAGACTTGGCCTTTTGCCTGGTGTTTTGTTCCACTCTTGCCGCCCTAGTTTCCGTCATACCGGTGTTATGTTCCTGGATTTTGCGTTCCTTACGCGGTCGGGTGATTTATGGGACCCCCTTGACAGTTCACTTTGAATAAAACTCCTCCAGCAAGGCCCAACCTTGGTTTTACCATTTGCCTCACCACCACCTATACCCTTCCCTTGGGTCGGCCAACCCGAGGGTCATCTTTATTTTAGCCCCCCCGGGCCAGTGCTTGTCTAAGTGTTGGTCCGAACTGAGCTGCCTGCGGGGCCACCTCGGGGCAACTTGAGGGTTGGTTTTACTCGTAGCTAGTCTCATTCGGTGTTGCCCTGAGAACGAGATATGGGCAGCTCCTATCGGGATTTGTCAGTGCATCGGGCGACTTTGCTGGTCTTGTTTTACCATTGTCGAAATGTCTTGTAAACCGGGATTCCGAGTCTGATCGGGTCTTCCTGGGAGAAGGTATATCCTTCGTTGATCGTGAGAGCTTATCATGGGTTAAGTTGGGACACCCCTGCATGGTATAATCTTTCGAAAGCCGTGCCTGCGGTTATAGGCAGATGGGAATTTGTTAATGTCCGGTTGTAGATAACTTGACACCAGATCCGAATTAAAACGCATCAACCGTGTGTGTAGCCGTGATGGTCTCTTCTCGGCGGAGTCCGGGAAGTGAACACGGTTTCTGGGTTATGTTTGACGTAAGTAGGAGTTCAGGATCACTTCTTGATCATTACTAGTTGACGACCGTTCCTTTTGCTCTCTTCTCGCTCTTATATGCGTATGTTAGCCACCATATATGCTTAGTCGCTGCTGCAGCCTCACCACTTTACCCCTGCCTTTCCCTTTAAGCTTTGCTAGTCTTGATACCCATGGTAATGGGATTGGTGAGTCCTCGTGGCTCACAGATTACTACAACAACAGTTGCAGGTACAGGTTCTGCGACGATCTTGACGCGAGAGCGATGTTTGCTTGTATTGGAGTTCTTCTTCTGCTTCTTCTTCGATCAGGGGATAGGTTCCAGTTCGGCAGCCTGGGCTAGCAGGGTGGATGTCGTTTGAGTTTCTGTTTGTGTTTCATCCATAGTTGGATGGTGCTCTGATGTATTGTGATGTTGTATTCATGTGGCATTGTTTGCCTCTTGTATGTATCCTCATCTATTATGTAATGTTGATGTAATGATATCCACCTTGCAAAAGCGTTTCAATATGCGGGTCTATCCTTGGTGGGACCTTCGAGTTCCTTTTGGATAGGGTCGCATATTGGGCGTGACAAGACCCTCCCCCCCACCTATATATATGAGAGGAGGGAGAGGGGCAACACACACCACGATCCCCAAGCCGTGTGCGTCACCCTGTCTCCCTCTAGTTCTAGTTCCTCGTCCGTCCACATCCATTGTGCTTGGCGAAGCCCTGCGGATAGCTTCACCAGCACCGTCACCACACCGTTGTGATGCCAGAACTCATCTACTACTTCACCTCTCTTGCTGGATCGAGAAGGCGAGGACGTCATCGAGCTGAACATGTGCTGAACACGGAGGTGTCGTATGTTTGCTACTTGATCGGGACGGATCGTGAAGGTGTACAACTACATCAACTACATTGATAAACGCTTCCACTTAGCGATCTACAAGGGTATGTAGATGCTCTCCCCCTCTCGTAGCTATGCATCTCCATGGATAGATCTTGCATGTGCGTAGATATTTTTTTTGTTTTCCATGCAACGTCCCCCCCCAGTGGCATCATGAGCCAGGTCTATGCGTAGATGATATGCACGAGTAGAACACAAAGGAGGTGTGGGCGCTGAGGTTCATATTGCTTCCCACCAATGTCTTATTTTGATTCGACGACATTGTGGGATGAAGTAGCCCGGACCACCCTTACATGTCCACGCACATGAGACCGGTTCCACCGACTGACATGCAACTTGTTTTGCATAAAGGTGGCTGGAGGGTGTCTGTTTCTCCTACTTTAGTTGAATCGGATTTGACTACGGCGGTCCTTGCAGAAGGTTAAATAGAAACTTGATAGCACCTTGTGGTTTTGCGTAGGTAAGAACGGTTCTTGCTAGTTGCCCATAGCAGCCACGTAAAACTTGCAACAACAAAGTAGTGGACGTCTAACTTGTTTTTGCAGGGCATGTTGTGATATGATATGGTCAAGATATGATGTGATATATGTTGATGTATGAGATGATCATGTTTTGTAATAAGTTCACGACTTGCATGTTGATGAGTACGACAACCGGCAGGAGCCTTAGGGTTGTCTTTAATTATTGTATGACCTGCGTGTCAATCACTAAGCCCCATGCATTTGCCTTACTTTATCACTATGCGTTAGCAATAGTTGTAGAAGCAATAGTTGGCGAGATGACCCCGACACAACGATGGAGATCAAGGTGTCGTGCCGATGACGATGGAGATCATGCCGATGCTTTGGAGATGGAGATCAAAAGCACAAGATGATGATAGCCATATCATATCACATATTTTGATTGCATGTGATGTTTATCCTTTATGCATCTTATTTTGCTTAGAACGACGGTGGCATTATAAGATGATCCCTTCACATAATTTCAAGATAAAAGTGTTCTCCCCGAGTATGCATCGTTGCTAAAGTTTGTTGTTTCGAAGCACCTCGTGATGATCGGGTGTGATAGACTCTACGTTCACATATAACGGGTGTAAGTTAGTTTTGCACATGCAGAATATTTGGGTTAAACTTGACGAGCCTAGCATGTACAGACATGGTCTCGGAACACTGGAGATTGAAAGGTTGAATGTGAGTTATATAGTAGATATGATCAACATACAAATGTTCACCATCGAAGACTACCCCATCTCACGTGATGATCGGACATGAGTTAGTTGATTTGGATCATGTATCACTTAAACAACTTGAGGGATGTTTATTTAAGTTGGAGTTCATTAGTGTTTTGATTATTTGAACTAAAATTTATCATGAACTTAGTCTTAATAGTTTTTTGCATATCTATGTTGTAGATCAATGGCATGCACTACCGTTCCCTTGAACTTTAATGCGTTCGTAGAGAAAGCTAAGTTGAAAGATGAAGGTAGCAACTACACGGACTGGGCCCGTACCTTGAGGATTATCCTCATTGTTGCACAGAATAATTATGTCATTGATGCACCGCTAGGTGACATACCTGCTGCAGAAGCTACTACAGATGTTATGAACCTCTGGCAGGCTCGATCTGATGAATATGCAATAGTTCAGTGTGCCATGCTTTACGGCTTAGAACCGGGACTTCAAAGACGTTTTGAACATCATGGAGCATATGAGATGTTCCAAGAGCTGAAGTTGATATTTCAAGCTAATGCCCAGGTTGAGAGATATGAAGTCTCCAACAAGTTCTATAGCTGCAAGATGGAGGAGAACAGTTATGTCAGTGAACACATACTCAAAATGTCTGGGTATCATAACCACTTGACTCAGCTGTGAATTGATCTTCTAGTTGAGAGTGTTATTGACAGAGTTCTTCATTCACTGCCACCAAGCTACAAAGGCTTCGTGATGAACTATAATATGCAAGGGATGACAAAAACGATTCTTGAGCTCTTTGTGATGCTGAAATTGGTGGAGTTAGAAATCAAGAAGGAGCATCAAGTGTTGATGGTTAACAAGACCAGTAGTTTCAAGAAAAATGGCAAGGGAAAGAAAGGGAACTTCAAGAAGAATGGCAAGCAAGTTGCCACTCCCGCGAAGAAGCCAAAAGCTGGACCCCAAGCCTGAAACTAAGTGCTTCTACTGCAAAGGAAATGGTCACTGGAAGCGGAACTGCCCCAAATACTTGGCGGATAAGAAGGATGGCAAAGTGAACAAAGGTATATTTGATATACATGTTATTGATGTTTTCCTTACTAATGCTCGTAGTAGCGCATGGGTATTTGATACTAGTTCGATTGCTCTTATTTGTAACTCAAAACAGGAGCTACTGAATAAACAAAGATTGGCTAAGGACGAGGTGATGATGCGCGTCGATAATGGTTCCAAGGTCGATGTGATCGTCATCGGCATGGTACCTCTACATCTACCTTCGGGATTAGTTTTAGACCTCAATAATTGTTATTTGGTGCCAATGTTGAGCATGAACATTATATTTGGATCTTGTTTATTGCGAGACGGTTACTCATTTAAGTCAAAGAATAATGGTTGTTCTATTTATATGAGTAATATCTTTTATGGTCATGCACCTTTGACGAATGGTCTATTCTTGTTGGATTTCAATCGTAGTGATACACATATTGATAATATCGTTGCCAAAAGATGCAAAGTTGATAATGATAGTGCAACATACTTGTGGCACTGCCATTTAGGTCATATTGGTGTAAAGCGCATGAAGAAACTCCATGTGGATGGACCTTTGGAATCACTTGATTATGAATCATTTGATACTTGCGAACCATGCCTCATGGGTAAGATGACTAAAACTTCGTTCTCCGGAACAATGGAGCGAGCTAATGACTTACTGGAAATATACATACCAATGTATGCAGTCCGGTGAGTGTTGAGGCACACGGCGGGTATCGTTATTTTTTAACCTCCACAGATGATTTGAGTAGGTATGGGTATATCTACTTGATGAAACACAAGTCTGAAACATTTGAAAAGTTCAAAGAATTTCATAGTGAAGTGGAGAATCATCATAACAAGAAAAATAAAGTTTATACGATTTGATCACGGAGGCGAATATTTGAGTTACGAGTTTGGCCTTCATTTAAAACAATGTGGAACTATTTAACAACTCACGCGGCCTAGAACACCATAGCGTAATGGTGTGTCTGAACGTTGTAACCGTACTTTATTAGATATGGTGCATTCTATGATGTCTCTTACCGATTTTCCTTTATCATTTTGGGGTTATGCATTAGAGACAGTCGCATTCACATTAAATAGGACACCATCTAAATCTGTTGAGATGACACCGTATGAACTATGGGTTGGCAAGAAACCTAAGTTGTCGTTTCTTAAAGTTTGGGGATGCGACTTATATCAAAAGGCTTCAGCCTAATAAACTCGAACCCAAATCGGAGAATTGTGTCTTCATAGGATACCCTAAGGAAACTATTGGGTACACCTTCTACCACAGATCCGAAAGCAAGATCTTTATTGCTAAGAATGGGTCATTTCTAGAGAAGGAGTTTCTCTCAAAAGAAGTGAGTGGGAGGAAAGTAGAACTTGATGAGGTAATTGTACCTTCTCTCGAATTGGAAAATAGCACATCGGAGAAAACTGTTCCCGTGATGCCTACACCAACTAGAGAGGAAGCTCATGCTGATGATCATGAAACTTCGGATCAAGTTACTACTGAACCTCGTAGGTTGACCAGAACATGTTCTGCACCATAATGGTACGGTAATCATGTACTGGAAGTCATGTTGTTAGACAACGGCAAACCTATGAACTATAAAAAAGCTATGATGAGCCCATATTCCGATAAATGGCTTGAGGCCATGAAATGTGAGATAGGATCCATGTATGAGAACAAAGTGTGGACTTTGGTGGACTTGCCCGATGATCGGCAGGCCATTGAAAATAAATGGATCTTCAAGAGGAAGACATACGCTGCTGGTAATATCACTATCTACAAAGCTCGACTTGTCGCGAAAGGTTTTTGACAAGTTCATGGGGTTGACTACAATGAGACTTTGTCACCCGTAGTGATGCTTAAGTCTGTCCGAATCATGTTAGCAATTTCCGCATTTTATGATTTTGAAATCTGGCAAATGGACGTCAAAATTGCGTTCCTTAACGGATTTCTTAAAGAAGAGTTGTATATGATGCAACCAGAAGGTTTTGTCGATCCTAAAGGTGCTAACAAAGTGTGCAAGCTCCAACGATCCATTTATGGACTGGTGCAATCATCTCGGAGTTGGAATATATGCTTTGATGAGGTAATCAAGGCATATGGTTTTATACAGACTTATGGTGAAGCCTGTATTTACAAGAAAGTGAGTGGGAGCTCTGTAGAATTTCTAATATTATACGTGGATGACATATTGCTGATTGGAAATGATATACAATTTCTGGATAGCATAAAAGGATACTTGAATAAGAATTTTTTCAATGAAAGACCTCGGTGAAGCTGCTTATATATTCGGCATCAAGATCTATAGGGATAGATTGAGACGCTTAATAGGACTTTCAAAAAGCACATACCTTGAAAAAGTTCTGAAGAGTTCTTGCCCGTGTTGCAAGGTGTGAAGTTGAGTAAGATTCAAAGCTCGACCACGACAGAAGATAGAGATAGAATGAAAGTCACCCCCTATGCCTCAGCCATAGGTTCTATTATGTATGCCATGCTGTGTACCAAACCTGATGTGTGCTTTGCCATGAGTCTGGAAAGGGGGTATAATAGTGATCCAGGAGTAGATCATAGGACATCGGTCAAAATTATCCTTAGGTGCCTTGAAGAGGACTAAGGAAATGTTTCTAGGTTATGGAGGTGATAAAGAGTTCGTCGTAAATGGTTGCGTTGATGCAAGCTTTGGCACTGATCCAGATGACTCTGAGTCTCATCTAGATATGTATTGAACGTGGGAGAAATTAGCTAGAGTAGCTCCATGCAAAGCATTGTTGACATAGAAATTTGCAAAATACATATGGATCTGAATGTGGTAGACCTGTTGACTAAACCTCTCTCACAAGAAAAACATGATCACACCTTAGAACTCATTGGGTGTTAATCACATGGCAATGTGAACTAGATTATTGACTTTAGTGCAAGTGGGAGACTGTTGGAAATATGCCCTAGATGCAATAGTAAAGTGGTTATTATTATATTTCCTTAATCATGATAAAGGTTTATTATTCATGCTAGAATTGCATTGATTGGAAACTTAAATACATGTGTGAATACATAAGCAAATACCAAGTCCCTAGCAGGGCCGGCCATGGTATTCCAGAGGCCCTTGTGCGAACTGAGAAAACGGGCCCTTAAACTATATAATAGACAAAAAAACTTCCAAGCCTATCATGTACAGCGAAAAGTCATTATAAAAGCAAGTGTCAATTTCATTAAATAAGGTCTTGATACACCACAGTCCACGGATATATCAAATGATTACAAGATTAGGATACACGCTCCAATAACCCACAAGTCTTGTTTGAACTCTTAACTAAATTGTTCTAAATTCTTGATCCAACACGACAGAAGCTACAACTCCAGCTCTATCAGTCCATCAACAAACATACATCAGCAAACATTAGGAGCCACCTAAAAATTACACAAAAAGGAAGTGAATGGCATACTCAGGAGAAGCGACACCTTCGAGCATTTTTAGAGGAAAAATCACTAATAATAGTGTCAAGAGCAAAGTTGCCCAACATATCTTTCTCAATACAGCACATGTCCAAGCCATTCAATCTCTCTTGTGACATAGTTGATCTCGAATAGTTCTTTAGTAAGTTTAGTCTTGAAAAACTTGTTTCAGCAGATGCTACCATAACAGGAACAGTTAACAGGATTCGATAAGCAATGGACACATTTTGATAACAATCTGCAGCTCTAACAAAATAAAAAATCTCATCTGTTGACATTAATCTATTTGGTAATGTCATTTGAAGCACTCTTAGTTCAGAACAGAAATAATCTAAATTAACATCTGACAAGCTACCATGAGAATACATATTTGAAACTTTATTTTAACATTCTCTAAGTTCATTATCATCCAAATACTTCAATTTTTTGGAGTTGAACAAGAAACCAAATATACTTCCAAATGACTTCAAATCCTCAAATCTTTTGGTTAGTGAAGCAATCACTACATCTATCATGACTAGAAAATATTGAACTCTAAACAACTCCTGCTCGGCTGTTTGTGCTTTTGCATTTATATCATTTCCTTCATTATCATTATTTTTTCATCAAAGTGTCTTTTTCTCGTAACATGATGTTTTGTTGGAAATCTAGGTTCAATATCCATAGAAGATGCAATAGATTTTGCAATATTCAAACTAGATGTAAAGCCATCATTTCTGTACTTCTGGAAAAATAAGATCGCACCTTCAATTTGCTTAAGGGTAATGTCAATGCAAACAAACTTAGGCTGCAACTTCTTAGTTATAGTGTTTATGGTAAATAAAACATCCTGCCAAATGACCATACCAAGTAAAAATTCAAAATTCTTAAGTGCAGTAACCAAAGAATGTGCATCACTCTTAGTTTTTGGATCATCACTAGAGGTTCTTTCCAATTCCAATAAAGCTAACAATATCTGAGGAGCTTGATACCAAATAGCTTGGACACTTTTTATCCGACTCTCCCAGCGAGTATCACACAAAGGTTTCAAAGTTAGATCTTTAACTTTATTAACCAATACCTCCCAACTTTTAGTATAACCCAAAAACAATGTATAAATTCGTTGCACAACTCCAAAGAAAGTAATAGCTACATGATTTTGCCATGTCACAAAGTGTAAGATTGAGGCTATGACAGGAACATGGCATGTACAATGCTCTAGGATTTATTTCAAGCAAACGTGTTTTAACACCTTGATGTTTTCTTTTCATGTTAGATCCATTATCATAGCCTTGACCTCTAACATCATTAACATTCAAATCAAGAGATTTAAGGGCGCCTACTAACTCATTGAAGAGTCCTAGTCCAGATGTATCATCCACCTTCAAGAACTCCAAAAAATACTCTTCTATTTTTGTAGTGTTACTTGACATGTTTACACACCTCACAATTAGAGTCATTTGTTCTGGATGGCTTACATCAGGGGTACAATCTAGAATTATAGATAAATATTTGGCATCCTTAATTATCCTTATGATAGTGTCTTTAACACCTTGTGCAAGAATATTAATCAGCTCATTTTGAATCTTATGGCCAAGATAGTGATGATGAATTTCACTATTTTGAATACGCCTAATATGGTCCTGCATTATAGGATCAAATTCTGCCATCATTTCTATTATTCCTAAAAAGTTACCATTGTTATCTTGATAAATTTTCTCATGCGATCCTCGAAAAGCCAAATTATGTTTAGCAAGAAAGTTCACAGCAACAACAATTCTTATTAAAACTATCTCCATCTCTCTTTTTCTTTTGCAATTTCTTCCTGCAAATCTTTGTCAATTGTTTGATTTTTATTTAGTCTCAGCTTTACCTCATTCCAAGTATTCATGTTAGTGATATGCTCAATACTATTCTCATGAAGTTTGAGCCTCTAGCTAAGATGTTGCAAATAACTTAGCCCCTCAGATGCTAACAAACTTTTGTTACCTTCCGATTTGAACAATTTGCAGGAAATCAGTAAACTTTGTTCACATCCTTAGAGTACACCAACCATTTCCTATCACTAACCTCCCCATTACTTAGATTTCTTGAGTAGTAGGCATTTGAAAAATGCCTACCGTTATCATCTGGATGATACACAAGATTTAAATCCCTTATAGGCCATTTCTCTATTAGAATGTCTCCCGATTTATTGTCAAGAATTTCCCAAGTTCTAGGGCCATAAATATCTAAACTAGAAGATTTGTGTTCATGTTGTTTAGGATTTTCAGTATCAGAAACATTCTCATGGCCACCCAAATTTGTAGAATCGTCAATGACAACATTTTCCTTAACTAAGTTTTCATCAGATTGTTGTTCTTCAACACTATGAACAGCTAATACCTCTGGATTCTTGGCAGTGGATTTTTTTAAAATGAATTTATGACTAGCACCCTTTTGAGTTCCAATGAATTCATCTACAAGTTTCTTCTTTTTCCTTTTCGCACAACTAGATAAATTCTTTTTTGCAACATGGTTATAGAAAAATGGAGAGAGAACACCTGAGATCTTTTCTTCTTGAATCCTATTCTTGGTCTCTTGGAGTAAATAAAAGAAATCCCAATATCCCACGCTACTCCACACTGCTCTAGATTGCCGTGGCCATCCCTAGAATCAAGCAGGTTAAACATCAGCACATCAATTCATAAAAAAGGAAAATAGACAAGGGAAAAAGTTGAGGTGCAAAAAGCAGGAAAATTGAGATGAAAAAAATTAGGAGGATGTGCCTGGACTCCACGTCTCCACTCTCCACCGCCGAACAGTCGGATCCTAGCCGGCTCGCCTATGTGGATTCATGTTCCTGCCAGGGCGCCACTGGTCGGCTCGCCTCTGTGGATCCATTCGCCGGGGGCCCTTGCCCCTTGGGTTATTTGTAGGATGCAAAGAAATCCACTAAAGTGTGATACTAACGGAAAATTCATTGAATAGATTCGGGAGTTGGGATCATGGCCTCTTAGGAACTCGAGCAAGGGGCAATCAATAGGATTTGGGGAAGAGGAAGAAGATGAGAATGGGAAGCAGTCAAGGAGACGATTCGTTTGTAGATGGAGGTGTGTTTCTGGGGACTAGGAGAGAACAAAGTGTTAGGGAACGTGGTAATTTCAAAAAAAATCCTACGATCACGCAAGATCTATCTAGGTGATGCATATCAACGAGAGGGGAGAGTGTGTCCACGTACCCTCATAGACCGAAAGCAGACGCGTTTAGTTAATGTGGTTGATGTAGTCAAACGTCTTCGCGATCCAACCGATCAAGTACCTAACGCACGACACCTCCGGGATCTGCACACGTTCATCTTGGTGACGTCCCTCGAACTCTAGATCTAGCTGAGGCCGAGGGAGAGTTTCGTCAGCACGACGGCGTGGTGACGATGATGATGAAGTTACCGGCGCAGGGCTTCGCCTAAGCACTACGACGATATGACCGAGGTGGAAAACTGTGGAGGGGGGCACCGCACACGGCTAAAGATCAACTTGTGTGTCTATGGGGTGCCCCCTGGCTATGTATATAAAGGAGGGGAGGGAAGAGGTGGCCGGTCCAAGGGGGGCGCGCCAGGTGTGGGGAATCCTACTAGGACTCCCCAGTCCAAGTAGGATTCCCCTCCTCTTTCCTATTCCTAGTAGGAGAAGGAGGGAAGGAGGAAGAGGGGAGAAGGAAGGAGGGGGGGCGCCGCCCCCTCATAGTCCAATTCGGACCAGCCCATGGAGGGGCGCGCGGCCACCCCTTGAGGCCCTTCTCTCCTTTCCCGTATGGCCCATTAAGGCCCATTACTTCCCCCGGCGAATTCCCGTAACTCTCCGATACTCCAAAAATACCCGAATCACTCGGAACCTTTCCGATATATGAATATAGCCTTCCAATATATTGATCTTTACGTCTCAACCATTTCGAGACTCCTCATCACGTCCGTGATCTCATCTGGGACTCCGAACAAACTTCGGTCATCAAATCACATAACTCATAATACAAATCGTCATTGAACGTTAAGCGTGCGGATCCTACGGGTTTGAGAACTATATAGACATGACCGAGACACATCACCGGTCAATAACCAATAGCGGAACCTGGATGCTCATATTGGCTCCTACATATTCTACGAAGATCTTTATCGGTCAAACTGCATAACAACATACGTTGTTCCCTTTGTCATCGGTATGTTACTTGCCCGAGATTCGATCGTCGATATCATCATACCTAGTTCAATCTCATTACCGGCAAGTCTCTTTACTCATTCTGTAATACTTCATCCCGCAACTAACTCAATAGTCACAATGCTTGCAAGGCTTATAGTGACGAGTATTACCGAGAGGGCACAGAGATACCTCTCCGAAACACAGACTGACAAATCCTAATCTCGATCTATGCCAACCCAACAAACACCTTTAGAGACACCTATAGAGCACCTTTATAATCACCCATTTACGTTGTGACGTTTGGTAACACACAAAGTGTTCCTTCGGTATTCGGGAGTTGCATAATCTCATAGTGTGAGGAACATGTATAAGTCATGAAGAGAGGAGTAGCAATGAAACAGTAACGATCATAATGCTAAGATAACGGATGAGTCATGTCCATCACATCATTCTCCTAATGATGTGATCCCGTTCATCAAATGACAACTCATGTCTATGGTTAGGAAACATAACCATCTTTGATTAACAAGCTAGTCAAGTAGAGGCATACTAGGGACACTATGTTTTGTCTATGTATTCACACATGTACTAAGTTTCCGGTTAATACAATTCTAGCATGAATAGTAAACATTTATCATGAAATAAGGAAATAAATAATAACTTTATTATTGCGTGTAGGGCATATTTCCTTCACAAAGGAAAGGAGATCGCTGACTTTGTTCGTGCGTGGGCTGCTCGCTTCTTCATGGACTGGGCTATTTCGCTTGCGTACAGTACTATTTTTCTTTTTATCAATATACTGTATATACAATACATGCAGAGGGTATGGGCCCCTACTCGGGCTGGGCCCTAGGCCGCCGCACTCGCCGCCATGGCCCAGGGTCGGCCCTGGTCCCTAGTATGCCTCTACTAGACTAGCTCGTTGATCAAAAGATGGTTAAGGTTTCCTGACCATGGATATATGTTGTCACCTAATAACGCGATCACATCATCAGGAGAATGATGTGATGGACAAGACCCATCCTAGCTTAGCATATGATCGTTCAGTTTATTACTACTGCTTTCTTAATGTCAAATACATATTCCTTCGACCATGAGATCATGCAACTCCCGGATACCGGAGGAATACCTTGTGTGCTATCAAACGTCACAACGTAACTTGGTGATCATAAAGATGCTCTATAGGTATCTCCGAAGGTGTCTGTTGAGTTGGCATTGATCGAGATTGGGATTTTTCACTCCATGTATCGGAGAGGTATCTCTGCGCACTCTCAGTAATGGAGCATCACAAGAAGCTTGCAAGCAAAGTGACTAAGGAGTTAGTTATGATATGATGTATTATGGAATGAGTAAGGAGACTTGCCGGTAACGAGATTAAACTAGGTATGGAGATACCGACAATCAAATGGGAAAGTAACATACCGACAGACAAAGGGAACTACGTATGTTGTCATAAAGGTTCGACCGGTAAAGATCTTCATAGAATATATGGGAACTAATATGGGCATCCAGGTCCCGCTATTGGTCATTGACCAGAGAAGCGTCTCGGTCATGTCTACATCAATCTCGAACCCATAGGGTCCTCATGCTTAACATTCCTTGATGATATAGTATTATATGAGTCATGTGAATTGGTGACCGAATGTTGTTTTGAGTCCTGGATGAGATCACGGACATGACGAGGAGCTCCAGAATGGTTTGGAGATAAATATTGATATATAAGACGATACTACTTGGTCTCCAGAAAGGTTTCGGAATGCACCGGGTATTTATCGGGTCACCGGAAGGGGTTCCGGGAGGCCACGGGAAATTAATGGGCCTAACGGGCCAAAGGGAGGGGTTCCCACCAGCCCACAAGGGGCTGGCGCGCCCCCAACCTTGCAACCGGCTTTGTAAAGGAAAGGGAGGGTGAGGGAGTCCTGGATTAAGGGATCCTCGGATGGCCGGACTATGTAGCGTGGGCCGGACTGATGGGCTATGAAGATACAAGACCGAAGTCTCTCACCTGTGTCCGGATGGGACTCTCCTTAGCGTGGAAGGCAAGCTTGGCGCCTGGATATGAAGATTCCTTTTGTCTGTAAACCGACTTTGTATAACCCTAGCCCCTCTGGTGTCTATATAAACTGGAGGGTTTAGACCATAGAGGCAATCATAATCATACAGGCTAGACCTCTAGGGTTTTAGCCATTACGATGTCGTGGTAGATCAACTCTTGTAATACTCAATTTCATCAAGATCAATCAAGCAGGAAGTAGGGTAATACCTCCATAGAGAGGGCCCGAACCTCGGTAAACATCATGTCCCCCGCCTCCTGTTACCATGAACCTTAGATGCACAGTTTGGGACCCCCTACCCGAGATCCGCCGGTTTTGACACCGACATTCGTGCTTTCATTGAGAGTTCTGCTGCGTCGTCCCCAAAAGGTTTGATGGCTCCATCAATCATCTACAACAATGCAGTCCAGGGGGAGGTTTTCCTCCCCGGACAGATCTTCGTATTCGGTGGCTTCACACTGCGGGCCAACTCGCTTGGCCATCTAGAGCAGATCGACAGCTACACCCCTGGCCATCAGGTCAGGTTTGGAAGCTTGAATTACGTTGCCGATATCCACAGAGACTTGATCTTCGACGGATTCGAGCCCATGACAGCCGCTCCCTGCCACCACGATGAACATGAGCTAAATCTGTCATTGGACCATGCCCAGGAGATAGCGCCTGTAACTGCTCTGGCCCTAGATCTGGAGCAGACTGCATCGTTCGAGGATGGGAAGCTCAAACCCGCCGCGGAAGCCGCAGACTCAGCGGCGTTTGAGCCGCACACAGATCCAACCTCGAGCGAGGCCTGTGTCACCGGAACCTCAGATTCGTCTCTGGCCATCGGTTCTGAACCGCGTGCATCTGCGCCCATCGAATCTGATCAGGCGCCGATCATTGAATTCAGTTCCGCGGACATCTTCCAGCATCACCTTTAGGCGATGTGCTAAACTCATTAAAAGCCCTCTCTTTATCAGGGGACTCTTTGCTGAACTATATCCAGTTTGGATTGGAAGCTGATGACGGAGAATTCCGCTTCCCACCCACCACCTACTTCATAGCCACTATCGAAGACTTAACCGACATGCTCAATCACGGCTCCGAAGGCCTCGACGGTATGGACGACGATGCCGGAGAGGAGCAGGCAAAAAAACCACCGCTTATAGGACGCTGGACAGCCACCTCCTCACATGACGTATACATGGTGGATACGCCCAAAGAAAACAACGGCGACAATGGGAAGGATCCAGTCGAGGATAATACTCCTGAGATACAGCCAAAGCGTCGACGTCAGCGGCGCCGCTCTAAACCACGCCGTGGAAAAAACAGCAATACCGACATAGGAGAAAATAATACTCCGAACGATGCTGAAAACAACGAAGACCCCATTGAGCCAACCTTCGAACAGGACAAACGGGAAGATGGGCGAGTTAGCCCTAATGAACAAGCCATGAACAAAGACTCGGAGGATAGTAAGTACCTTCCGCTCTCCGAGGATGAGGTGAGCCTCGACAACGAGGATTTTATCGTGCCTGAGGAACCCTTGAGCAGGAGCACTTTACGCGCCAGCTAATAGCCACTGCAAGGAGCCTGAAAAAGAAGCACCAGCAGCTTCAAGCTGATCAAGATCTGCTCAATGATAGATGCACTAATGTCCTAGCAGCCGAAGAATACGTCCTCGAGCGCCCAACCAAAAGTTACCCGAAGCGCAAATTGTTACCCCAATTTGATGAAAAGGCGCTGGAGCCCGTCCTACCAGCGCATAATGAGGCTGACCGACCACCACGTGGCCGGGACAAAGCGGCAACTAAAGCCGAACACCAGCCCGTACCTCGTGGTAAGGGCAGAGAAATAGCAGCTCGGCGTCATACATATGACCTACGGCAGGACCTAGACAATAGAGCAGGTCAGACAAGATCGATCTACAGATCACAGGGATGTGCCCGGACGCGCAACGACGGCCATCTAGCCGGACGTGACAAACACAACCACGCCCAGGCCGAGCACCGCAGACGAACTCGATACGAGCTACGTCGCGACGTGGCCCGACATAGAGGCGCCACCCCCCTTTGCTTCATTGATGAAGTAATGGAACATGAATTCCTGGAAGGGTTTAAACCCATGAATATCAAATCATATGATGGAACAATAGACCCCGCAGTATGGATTGAAGATTTCCTCCTCCATATCCACATGGCCCGCGGTGATGACCTCCATGCCATCAAATACCTCCCACTAAAACTAAAGGGGCCAGTGCGGGACTCGCTGAACAGCCTCCCTGAGAACTCCATCGGCAGCTGGGAAGACTTAGAAGACGCCTTCCGCAATAACTTCCAAGGTACATATATTCGGCCTCCGGACGCTGATGACCTAAGTTACATTATCCAGCAGCCCGGGGAATCTGCCAGGAAGCTCTGGACTAGGTTCTTGATCAAAAAGAACCAAATTGTCGACTGTCTGGATGACGAAGCCCTCGCGACCTTTAAACATAGCGTTCGAGATGAGTGGCTCGCCCGCCACCTCGGTCAAGAAAAACCAAGATCAATGGCTGCCCTTACCACTCCGATGACCCGTTTTTGCGTGGGAGAAGACAACTGGCTCGCTCGTAGAAGCAACAACACCGATGATCCGGGTACTTACGAAGTTCGAGACGGCAACGGCATGCCACGACACAATAAACACAAACATTGCAATAACACTGAAGGAACGCAAGACATGGCGGTCAACGCCGGATACAGTGGTTCCAAACCCGGTTAACGGAAAAAGCCATTCAAGGAAAATTGAGATGGACCATCCAATTTAGACAAGATACTGGATCGGCCCTGCCAAATTCATGGCACCCCCGTTAAACTAGACAATCACACCAACATGAGCTGTTGGGTTTTTGAACAAGTCGGCAAGCCTAATGCCGAACACAAGGTGAAGGGCCGCCCAGTGACAACGATAATGAAGAGACTCGCCAACCGAACACCGGGGGTCAATTCCCCCCGAAGTAAGGATAGTGAAAATGGTATACGTGACACACACCCCTATAGGGGGCTGCAAACGCGCGCTACGGGACGCCGGCGTCATAGAACCAGCCGCCCCAAAATCAAGCCAATGGGCGGCCCGCCCGATCACTTTTGATCGCAAGGACCACCTAGCCAGTATCCTTCACGAAGGTCCGGCAACTCTCATCCTCGATCCAATAATCGATGGGTTCCATCTCACAAAAGCCCTTATGGACAGCGGTAGTAGCCTTAATCTACTCTACCAAGACACCGTCCGCAAAATGGGAATTGATCCTTCAAGAATCAGGCCCACAACAACTACCTTCAAGGGAACAATATTCGGCGTAGAAGCTCATTGCACGGGCTTGATTACATTGGAAGTCGTTTTTGGCTCGCCGAACAACTTTCAAAGCAAAGGCTTGACCTTTGATATTGTCCCGCTCCGCAGTAGCTGCCATGCACTACTCGGGTGTACCGCCTTTGCTCGCTTTAATGTGGTCCCACTTTACACCTATCTCCAACTTAAGATGCGCGGTCCACGCGGAACCATCACGATAAACAGAAATACGGAATGCTCCCTCCATACAGAGGAACACACTACGACTACTGCGGCCGAAGTACAAAGGGGCCTTATCAAGTCGCACATTTCGTCGTCCATCAAGCCGCCAGTCTCCATTAGACAGGACCAATCAATCTCAGAGTTGTATTAGTAGTTCGGCCTCCGCCGTCCACCCCATATAGCCGTGAAGTCTGTCTCGTGCACATAATTATACACTTAAAATACCCTGGTCATCGGGGAGGCACAATGCGGACAGACCTATAACACTATCCGCACTCTCATAGTCTTTTTTTTCTAACCATTTTTTATCTTTTACCATAGGTGACTATATTTGCTGAGAAGTCCTTTAACCAAGGCAAGGCAGCGCAGATGTGCGACAGGAGGTCCAAATGTTTTTTGTAGACCACACTCTTTTCAAACCTGTAAAGTGCCCTTTTTTCTCAGCTTTCGACCGCCGGCATGTCCGATAGCCTTGGTAGTAGTGTTATAATCTGTAAAGATCGCACTTGACATGTCATTCAGATGCTAGTCAACATAACCCGTATTCAGTATTTGCTTTTCTCAAAGAACTGAATTTTGCTTCTGTGGTTATTTCACAAATGCACCTCGGCATATATTGCCAGGGGCTCGATATGGCAACATATGAGTTGCCGACAAGTCCGAACAACTTTGTAGCACACTTCAGCGTCGCGAGTTTGTCCTGATATGCATCAGCTCCGAATCATGTCTTTGGTCAATAGTTGGGTTGCCCGGATCCTGTGCTTACTACCTTACGTTCCGCTCTATCGGCTAGGGTAGTAAAGGGAGAACTACTGCGATTGTGTCCTGGTTTGTCCGGATGAGCACCTCAGTAGAGAAAGCCGAAAACTGACTGTCATGATGCGGCAAGAGCTGGTCAACCACTCGATGACTAACCGAAATCTTCACGATTCCTTCTGTATTACACGAAGGACCGTTCTTCTGGTCATGTATGGAAACACACTGTATTCGGATAACCACATACATACCAGGGGCTATATCATAGACCCACCATCAAACTCCTATGACTAAGTGAAATGTTAAAGACCTATAGTCCGATTGCCCGGTTCGCCGCATTGACACCTCCTTAATGGACCAAGATGTTGGGTCAAGAGTGATCAAGTGCTTTTCCGAACACCCCCGCGTTATATGCGAGGGGGCCGAAGCTGACGACTGGTAAACTTTTAGACTATACAAAAAAGGCCGCACAGGAGGCACCAAAAACTTTTTAGGCAAAAAGTATAAACATAGCCCTAATATATCATAAAATTGTTTCTACAATTTTGGTACACTTCACTCGAACATAATATCTTTCGAGCACTAACCCTCGATCAAGCGGGCACCCTCTAGGACATCCTCGAAATAATGCTTTGATGCGTGATGGTCCTTGCCTTCGGATGGACTTTTCGCTGCAATATCCGTGGCCTTCATCTTCGCCCAGAATGTCTTGACGCGGGAAAGGGCCATCCGTGCACCTTCTATGCATGTTGACCGCTTCACAGCGTTGATACGCGGCACCGCATCAACAAGCCGCTGCACCAAACCAAAATAACTATTCGGAATTGGCTTAGTCGGCCACAGCCGGACCACGACGTCCTTCATGGAAGATCCAGATATCTTGTGGAGCTCGGCCCACTGGGCCATCTGTTCGTTCAGCAACAGTGGACGCTTTGGCATGCTAAATTGCGACCAGAAAAGCTTTTCCGTCGCATGTCCTTCTTGCGCTTGAAAAAACTGCGTAGCATCGGAGACACTCTTCGGCAAGTCCAAAAATGCGTTTGGAGAACTCCACATTTGATTAAGCGGGGTATACTTCGGATCGCCCAATTTACTTTGTAATAAGAAGGGCTTACCAGCCGCGATCTCCCCAGCTTGTCGGATCTCCTCCCGAGCCGCTCTAGATTCTGACCGTGCTTCCCTCGCCTCTTGTAAGGCCTAGTCAAGATCGGCCACTCTGGTTTTGTTATCTTTCTCGAGAAATTCACATCGGCTAGTGGCATCCTTTAGCTCAAGCGCCATAGTAGATATTCTCTCCTCGCACTAGCGCCGAGCAGCCTGTTCGGCCTTTAATTCAGCAGCTACCTTTTCGGTAGCCACATTACTCATCCTGGCTTGCTCCTTGGCCCTGGCAAGCTCAGCCCGAAGGGTCTCAACTACGTCGGCACTATCTGCAGTTATGCATATCTCAGTATACAATTCTCAGCCTCATGCTCATATTATAGTACTTGCATATACTGACTGCCCCAAGAACATACCTTGCGCCTCGTCAAGCAGCCTGTTAATAAGCATGATGTCATCATCCATCACGTGAAGCTTCTGCTTCAGATCTGCAACCGCTGTAGCTTAGGCAGTCGCAAGGGATGTAACAGCCTGTGTTCCAATTAGTCAGATTATTTCCTGGGCATATCTTTCTTGATCCTCTGATCGCCTCCCTTTGGATGCCAACCAGAGTCTCATGGGCTACTATCTATACACAGGCGCATTTTGCGTTTATAGCACAATTGTAAATATTACATTACGTACCTCGAAGCCTCTTAGCAGACTCGTAAAGGCTTCATTCAATCCGCTTTTCATTGACAGAACCCTCTCGACCACCGTACCCATCGAGGTACGATGTTCCTCTGAGACAGGCGCATGTCGCAATATGTCCGCCAATGTATCGGGCGCTCCCGGATCCCTGGAAGCAGCTGAAGGGGTACGGACTCCCTTCAAAGGAATATGTTTACTCGACCTTAGAGTCATCTCCGGCTGCGAATCAGATAGTACGAGGCCTTTATTGTTGGTCCCCGTAGGGGCCGCACACCCGGACCCTGGACGACCGAAGTGTCACCTTCGGGCCTAGTCTTCATTGTCCCTCGCACCGCTTGTTGATTGGGAGAGATCCTATGGGATGACACCTCGGGGTCGTCTGCCCTATTGGGCGGAGTGATCTATGGTGGCGTCTTGCTCTCCATCATCTCCGGAAGAAGATCCCCCGAGGAGGAGGACTGTTGAGGAAGGCTGCATGTCGGACTGCAAACATATATTTTAAATATTACCATTGCAACCAGGAAAGGACGGTATATGTTTAAAACACCCTTGTTCACTTACAATTCAGCTAAAGGCCTGTCCTTGCGGAGGAACTGCGTGTCAATGTCACCTCCCGAACCAGAACCCCCTGACAGGGATATCTTCCCTCGCTTAGAAGCCTTTATCTTCAAGTCTTAGGAGGCGGTCCTCTTCTTCCCATGGGGAGAAGGGATGTCAATTTATCCTTCCTTTTCGTGTTCGGAAGAGGGAGTTCCAATCTCCCCGGACGAGGTGTCTGGTGTACCTCTAGAATGGGGGCCGCCCTGGGCCTTCTTGCTCTCCTCCTTGCCTTCCTCCGCCGACACTTGATATGGTGCCGGAGCCAGCATCCTTGTTAACACCGGATCAGCTGAGTCTTCGGGAAGAGGGGCCGAACACCTAATTCTCTCCGCCTTCTTTATCCAGCCCTGGCCGAGTATGGTTTTCTCAGTATATTGTTATGAGAAATTTAACTAAGCTATGTTCAGGAGTCGAGTGCTTACCGAGGTATCCGGATGGTTGCAGTCAAGGCCATTGTCCTTTGTAGTATCCAGCCACTGTTTTCATGTCCCGACAAATAATTTCCATATTCCTCTGAGCGTCGTGCCGGAGAAGTCCTGAAGGGTTCATGGTCCTTCCGGATTGAACTCCCACATGTGGAGAGGCCGTCGCTGGCACGGTAGGACCCAACGGACTAGCATTACTTGGATAATGTTGATAAGACCGGCGTCCGTTTCAATGATGCTCTGAATGTGGCTTTGCAGCATCCGCACTTCAAAAATTGATCCCTAGTCCAGCCCCTTATTAATCCATGATGCAAGCTGTAACAGTGGGCCAGATCAGAATGCGGGTGTAGCTGCCCACTTGGTACCACGGGGTTCAGTGATGTAAAACCACTCCGGCTGCCATAGGTTGGAAGTTTCTGTGAAGGAGCCTTTTGGCCAAGGAGTATTGGTGAGTTTGCTCACTGCAGCACCATCGCACTCCACCTGTTTCCCGTCGACTACCTTCGGCTTCACATTAAAGGTCTTGAGCCACAAGCCGAAGTGTGGGGGAATACAGAGGAAGGCCTCACACACGATAATGAACGCCGAGATGTGAAGAAAGGAGTCCGGAGCTAGATCGTGAAAATCTAGCCCGTAATAGAACATGAGCCCTCGAACGAAGGGATTGAGGGAGTCCTGGATTAGGGGGTGTCCGAATAGCCAGACTATGACCTTTGGCCGGACTCCCGGACTATGAAGATACAAGATTGAAGACTTCGTCCCGTGTCAGGATGGGACTTTCCTTGGCGTGGAAGGCAAGCTTGGCAATATGGATATGTAGATCTCCTCCCATTGTAACCGACTCTGTGTAACCCTAGCCCTCTCCGGTGTCTATATAAACCGGAGGTTTTAGTCTGTAGGACAAACAACAATCATACCATAGGCTAGCTTCCAGGCTTTAGCCTCTCTGATCTCGTGGTAGGTCAACTCTTGTACTATCCTTACCATCAATATTAATCAAGCAGGAGTAGGGTTTTACCTCCATTGAGAGGGCCCGAACCTGGGTAAAAACATCGTGTCCCTTGTCTCCTGTTACCATCCGCCTAGACGCACAGTTCGGGACCCCCTACCCGAGATCCGCCGGTTTTGACACCGACATTGGTGCTTTCATTGAGAGTTCCTCTGTGTCCTCACCTTTAGGCCCGATGGCTTCTTCGATCATCAACAATGACGCGGTCCAGGGCGAGACTTTTCTCCCCGGACAGATCTTCGTATTCGGCGGCTTTGCACTGCGGGCCAATTCACTTGGTCATCTGGACCAGATCGAAAGCTACGCCCCTGGCCATCAGGTCAGATTTGGAAGTTTGAACTACACGGCTGACGTCCGCGGAGACTTGATCTTCGAACGATTCGAGCCACAGCCGAGCGCGCCGCACTGTTACGATGGGCATGATCTAGCTCTGCCGCCGGACAGTGCCTAGAGGGCCGCTCAGGTGTCCGCTCCGACCCTTAGCTCGAAGCCGACTGCGCCGATCGAGGACGGGCGGCTGGACGCCGCCTTGGAGGCTGCAATCTCTACAGCGATCGAGCCGAACACCAATCTTGTCCCTCACGAAGCTCATGACTCCAAGGTGCCGGACTCCTTTCTGGACTCCGAATCTTCCACGCCCCCTCCGATCGAACCCAATTGGGCTCCGATCATGGAGTTCACCGCCGCGGACATTTTTCAGCACTCGCCTTTTGGCGACATCCTGAATTCACTAAAGTCTCTCTCTTTATTAGGAGAGCCCTGGCCGGACTATGGTCAACAAGGTTGGGATGCGGACGGCGAAGAAATTCGAAACCCGCCCACCACCCACTTTGTAGCCACTGTCGATGATTTAACCGACATGCTCGACTACGACTCCGAAGACATCGATGGTATGGACGCCGATGAAGGAGACGACCAAGAACCAGCGCCTATAGGGCACTGGAAAGCCACCTCGTCATATGACATATACATGGTGGACACCCCAAAAGAAGGGGATGGCGAGGGAGCAACGGAGGATGACCCCTCCAAGAAACAGCCTAAGCGCCAGCGTCAGTGGCGCCGCTCCAAATCCCACCAAAGCAAAAACGGCGATTCCGACACTGGAGACAATAACACCCCGGACAGTGCCAAAGACAAACCCCTCCAGCAGGATTCAGTGCAGGAGGATGGAGAAGCCAGCCCTCATAAGAGAGCGGCAGATAGAGAGGTCGAGGACGATAATTTCATGCCTCCCTCCGAAGACGAAGCAAGCCTCGACGACGACGAATTTGTCGTGCCTGAGGACCCCGTCGAACAAGAGCGTTTCAAACGCCGGCTTATGTCCACAGCAAGCAGCCTCAAGAAAAAACAGCAACAACTTAGAGCTGACCAAGACTTGCTAGCCGACAAATGGACCAAAGTCCTCGCTGCCGAAGAGTACAAACTCGAACGCCCCTCCAAGAGCTACCCAAAGCGCAGGCTGCTACCCCAATTAGAGGAGGAAGCAACTAAACCTACATCACCAGCGTATGATGCGGCCGATCGGCCACCCCGTGGCCGCGACAGAGAGGCCTTTCGGCCATCTACTCAAGCCACACCCCGGCGCCGCTCAAAGGCACGGGGAAATGCGCCAGACCTGCGAGACATATTGGAGGACAAGGCAAGACAAACAAGATCGATTTACGGATCGCGTGGGCGCCCCACGACACGTGACGACAACCGTCACGCCGGATATGGCAAATACGGCCAGGCCGAACACAATAGACAAATCTCGTCAGAGCTACATCGTGATATAGCCCAGTACAGAGGCGCCACACACCCACTATGCTTCACAGATGAAGTAATGGATCATCAAATCCCCGAGGGTTTTAAACCCGTAAACATCGAATCATACGATGGCACAACAGATCATGCGGTATGAATTGAGGATTATCTCCTTCATATCCACATGGCCTGCAGCGATGATCTACACGCTATCAAATACCTCCCACTCAAGCTTAAAGGACCAGCTCGGCATTGGCTTAACAGCTTGCTAGCAGAGTCAATTGGTTGCTGGGAGGACCTGGTATCCGCATTCCTTGACAATTTCCAGGGCACCTATGTGCGACCACCAGACGCCGATGACCTAAGCCACATAATTCAGCAGCCAGAGGAATCAGCCAGACAATTCTGGACACGGTTCCTAACCAAGAAAAATCAAATAGTCGACTGTCCGGACGCAGAGGCCCTTGCAGCCTTCAAACATAACATCCGAGACGAATGGCTTGCCCGGCACCTAGGACAGGAAAAGCCAAAATCCATGGCAGCCCTCACGACACTCATGACCCGCTTTTGCGCGGGAGAAGACAGCTGGCTAGCTCGTAGCAATAACATGACCAAGAGCCCCGGTAATTCGGATACCAAGGACAACAATGGCAGGTCGCGTCGCAACAAGCACAAGCGCCACATTAACGGCGACAATACTGAGGATACGGCAGTTAATGCCGGATTCAGGGGCTCTAAACCCAGTCAGCGGAAAAAGCCATTCAAAAGAAATACTCCGGGCCCGTCCAGTTTAGACCGGATACTCGATCGCTCGTGCCAGATACACGGCACCCCCGAACAACCAGCCAATCACACCAAAGGGATTGTTGGTTGTTCAAGCAGGCAGGCAAGTTAAGTGCCGAAAATAGAGACAAGCGGCTACATAGAGACGACGAGGAGGAGCCCCGGCCGCTGAACAACAAAGGACAGAAGGGCTTTCCCCCACAAGTGCGGACGGTGAACATGATATATGCAACCCACATCCCCAAAAGGGAACGGAAGCGTGCACTCAGGGACGTGTATGCATTGGAGCCAGTCGCCCCAAAGTTCAACCCGTGGTCCTCCTGCCCGATCACTTTTGATCGAAGGGACCACCCCACTAGCATTCGTCACGGCGGATTCACCGCATTGGTTCTAGACCCAATTATTGACGGATTTCACCTCACTAGAGTCCTCATGGACGGTGGCAGCAGCCTGAACCTGCTTTATCAGGATACAGTGCAAAAGATGGGCATAGACCCCTCAAGGATTAAACCCACAAAGACGACCTTTAAAGGCGTCATACCAGGTGTAGAAGCCAGCTGTACAGGCTCAGTTACACTCGAAGTGGTCTCCAGATCCCCGGATAATTTCCGAAGCGAGGAGTTAATCTTCGACATAGTCCTGTTCTGCAGTGACTATCATGCCCTGCTCGGGCAAATCGCATTTGCAAAGTTCAATGCGGTGCCACACTACGCATATCTCAAGCTCAAGACGCCAGGCCCTCGAGGAGTCATTACGGCCAATGGAAACACCGGACGCTCTCTCCGAACAGAGGAGTACACGGCGGCCCTGGCAGCGGAAGTACAAAGCAACCTCTCAAGGAAAATCTCCAGTCCGGCTGTTAAATGTCCGGACAACGTCAAGCGCGCCCGAAGTAACCTACAACAAGACCATCTGGCATGTTCCGAGCAAGCATAGCAGTGCGACCCCAACCCCAGCCCTCGCGAGATTGCGAAACCAGTACCACGCGTACTTAATTACACTCTAGAAATACCATGGGCATAAGGGGAGGGGCACAACCACGGCACGCCCAGAATGCGGCTCAACCACACTAGGGGCTCCCAATTTTGTCATTTCCTTTTTTTAATTTCAGGACTCCACTATTCGGAAGGCCTGTCTGGCAGTACAATCGTCGAACAAACGATGCAACAGCCAGGGAGACAACAAGCCATGTCAAATGTCCAGGTGGTCTCTATAACGAGCTAAATACCTGTTTTACTTAAAGTCTTGCAGCTCGCCCTTAGTGGGGGACATGTCAAAAAATCCCATCTCTTGCTTATCACACTATTTGTATCGTCCTGCTTTCATAGCAGCCCTTTAATAAACAAAACATAGCTCTTGTTTATTATTGCATTCATTTTTTTTACATATGTTCAGTTATGACATTATGCAACCGTACAATTTGGTACGACCAAAACACCAGGGGCTTAAGTACCCCAAAATACGGTGTGAGAAGACCGAACACTCTCACGAGAGGGCCCGAACCTGGGTAAAAACACCGTGTCCCTTGTCTCCTGTTACCATCCGCCTAGACGCACAGTTCGGGACCCCCTACCTGAGATCCACCGGTTTTGACACCGACAGGGATGAAGAGCGAAGCCTAGCCCTCGGAGGAAGTGGGAGATGAGTACGACCCTCTCGCCGGATCTAGGAGTAGGAATAACCTGCCCTTTAGCAGGAAGCTTGTGGGGGATTTCCGCGGTCAGGTATCTTGCCTCCCAAAGCTTCACAATATCCTCCTCCGTGACAGAGGAAGCCACCCACCAGCCTTGAGGGCTGGGTCCGGACATGACTGGGAAGCGCGAAGCAGTTAAATTGAACCTTGGGGGCTGGAACTCAAGGTCGGAGAGGTTGAGGAAAGGGTTGGCCTAAAGGAGAAAAGATGGGTCCTAGACCCTTTATAAAGGTGATGAATATCAAACGCCCCCCTAGGCCTTAAAACCTGCCTATTCCCAAGGAATCATGCCAACAGAGCGGTTGGGTTACCCACGCCCGTATTGATGAGAATCCCGCAATAAGGGGACACGATCTCTGCTTTGACAAGACGTGCCAATGAAACTGCATCTCGAAATATGGAGTGGCATGCTAAAAACGGTTTCAAATAACGGCTGAGCAGCGGTGATGTAACACCCCGAGACCGACGCTCCAGATGCCTTCCAGCTATTCCGAGTTTTGCCGCGTGATTTATTTTTGTTTGTTGCATTTCATCATGTCATCTTTTGCATTGCATCATGTCATCATGCCATCATATCATTAATTTTAAAAACTCATCTAAATAAATTGAATCGATCTTTGATCCATTTAAATCGAGGGAAGGGTGACTTCTCTTTATAACATATCGTCCCAATATTAGGGAGCTATATTAAATATGTCTTTAATTTGGAAATCACCATAACACACTTGCAAATTATCCTAATGCCTTTGTTATCTTAATTCTTGGTCTCCAACCTTGCCATATATTCTTTCATCATATTCCGGAGCTCCACCAAAAATCCGAACATTTTTGGACCTTCCCAACCCTCACTTCCTATTCAAATCATTTGAATTTAAATCAAATGAGTTTGAATTTAAATCTTTCAATCATGGCCTTTTCTATTTTCTCGGAACAAGCACATTTTTGTGAGTCCGGGAAAATTATCCGCATGCGCAAATTCTTTCCCTAACCTCTCTTTCCTTTCTTTCTCATCTCTATTTTGTTTTTATTTATTTATTTTTTAGAGTGATAGAGAGACCAGCAGCCAGGCTGGCCTGCTTCCCCATAGTCCTTTTGGCCCAAAGCCCAGTCATCCCCATCTTAACCCTAGCCTCCTGCCGATCCCCTCGCTCTCTCCCTCGATGCCCCATCCAGCGCCGCCAGGAACCGTCGCTCGCTAGCCCTCTCCCTCCGCTCGATCTCCTCACCCTCTCGATCCCCTCACGCCGCCACCTGCTCGCTCGGCCCCCTCCATCCTCGTACCGATCGGGAGAGGCTCTCGAGCCGCCGCCGCCCGGATCCGTCGTCCCGACCCCATGACCGCCTCAGCATCATCATCTCCGGCAAGAGGCCGCCGCCAAGCTCTGCCCCATGCCCGAGCGGCTCCACCGCGAGCTCGCCTGCCTACACGGCCAAGGCGCCGCCGGCCTCCTTGGTTCTTCGTGCCCTGCTGCCGTTGCTCTTCTCATGCGCCGTCGTCCCTCTGCTGCCTTGCCGGACCTTTGTCCTCCGCCTTCTCCCTCCCCGCAGATCCTCCTGCTGCTCCATCCCTGCACCACCCGGTGACCCCGTCGCCGCTTCGACCACACTCCTGACCTCCTCCATGCCCTACAGCTACTGCTGTTTTGCCACACCACCACGCTACCTCGAGCCTCCTCTACTTGAGCTCCACCTCCTGGCACCCTGATGGCACTGCTGCCATCTCTGCTGCTTCGTTGCCGTTGCTCATCTGCTTGCCTTGGGCCCCGGTGTGGCCTCCCTGTGTGCCTACAGTCACCACTGACCTCCTGAAGATCAGAACCCGAGGCCCGTGTGCTCCACTGCTAGTTTTGTGGACGTCGAGTACCTCTACGATGACCCTGGATGTCTACGAGCTGTGTACCACTACAGCTGGTGTGCATTTTTGTTAAGTCCGACTACGACGTGCACGACTACATTCGATGTGGATTTCGTCAAGTACCCCTTCGGATATGCCAAGGTCGACTATGCTCGACGATGCGACAAGTACCTCTACCGACGACCCCGGACATCTACGAAAACGTGAACAACTACCGCCGCCGCCGTGTACCACTACTTCCACTACCGCCACGAGAATGACTACTTCCACTACTGTCGCCACATGAACAACTACTTCCCTCGATGATTTTGAACCGCCCCGAAATGCACGCTTCAAAGGTATAACCCCGAGACGATCACCCGTGGACCGAATGCATGTGCTGTATGAGATTCTCGTGTTTGCATCGTGATCGAGTTGTCGCTTGCGATGCCCCTCTTTTGACATGCCGTCGACCCGTGGAACCCGGCATCCGAGATCACCACACCATCTTTTGCATGTCCCATAAATCCACACTTTCTTTTGCACCGGCATCCCGATGAGTTGTTGGATCATCGGAATGTTGCCGTGGCATCATTTTCGTTTCGCCGCCGTGGCACCCTTTTTGTTCCGCCATGGTGACCAAATGCTTCATAACATGGTCATGTCAACATTTTCATAAAATTGCATAAAACTTGCATATGTCATCCGCGTCATGATAACAACTTTTAAATGCTTAAAATTGTTGTTTGCGTTAAATTGCTAAATACTGGGGATTTTTCGGAATTGTTGTTTGATGTTTCCGGCCTCATTTAAACTTGCCTACATAGTTAGTTTATTTATGCTTCACGTCTTGCCATGTTTAACAACACTTAATATTGTTTGGTAGCTTAAACGAGATTAAACTAAATATGTCAATGTGGTGTTTTGTCAATATGCAACTCGTTGCATATTGAGCTCCACTTAACTTGTAGTATTTTATGTTGCACTTTGCCATGCCATGCCTCATTAAACCGGACATGCATCATACTTGATTGTGCATCATGCAATGATTATGCTTGTGTGTTTACCATGTTGCTTGCTTCTTTCCGGTTTGCTTCTCTCGTTAGCTTCGGTTTCGTTCCGGAGTTGTGAGGATTCGTTCGGCTACGTTTGTTTATCTTCTTCATGGACTCGTTCTTCTTCCTTGCGGGATCTCAGGCAAGATGACCATTACCCTCGATATCACTTCTATATTTGCTTGCTCGTTGCTTCGTTCTATCGCTATGCTGCGCTACCTATCACTTGTTTACCATGCCTCCCATATTGCCATGCCAGCCTCTAACCTTTTTCATCCTTCCTAGCAAACCATTGCTTGGCTATGTTACCGCTTTGCTCAGCCCCTCTTATAGCATTGTTAGTTGCAGGTGAAGTTGAAGATTGCTCCATGATGGACAGGATTATGTTGGGATATAACAATATCTCCTATTTAATTAATGCATCTATATACTTGGTAAAGGGTGGAAGACTCGGCCTTATGCCTGGTGTTTTGTTCCACTCTTGCCACCCTAGTTTCCGTCATACCGGTGTTATGTTCCTTGATTTTGCTTTCCTTACACGGTTGGGTGATTTATGGGACCCCCTTGACATTTCGCTTTGAATAAAACTCCTCCAGCAAGGCCCAACCTTGGTTTTAACATTTGCCACCTAAGCCTTTTTTCCCTTGGGTTTTGCAGACTCAAGGGTCATCTTTATTTTAACCCCCCCGGGCCAGTGCTCCTTCGAGTGTTGGTCCAAACTAGCGCCACCTCGAGGAAACTTGAGGTCTGGTTTTAGTTGTACGTAGTGTTCATCTGGTGTGCCCTGAGAACAAGATATGTGCAGCTCCTATCGGGATTTGTCGGCACATCGGGCGGCTTTGCTGGTCTTGTTTTACCATTGTCGAAATGTCTTGTAAACCGGGATTCCGAGTCTGATCGGGTCTTCCTGGGAGAAGAAATATCCTTCATTGACCGTGAGAGCTTGTGATGGGCTAAGTTGGGATACCCCTGTAGGGTATAACTTTTGAGAGCCGTGCCCGCGGTTATGTGGCAGATGGGAATTTGTTAATATCCGGTTGTAGATACCTTGACACCAGATCCGAATTGAAACGCATCAACCGCGTGTGTAGCCGTGATGGTCTCTTTTCGGCGGAGTCTTGGAAGTGAACACGGTTTTGGGTTATGTTTGACGTAAGTAGGAGTTCCGGATCACTTCTTGACCATTGCTAGCTTCACGACCGTTCCGTTCCTTCTCTTCTCGCTCTTATTTGCGTATGTTAGCCACCATATTTGCTTAGTGCTTGCTACAACTCCACCTCGTTACCACTTCCTGCCCATAAGCTTAAATAGTCTTGATCTCGCGGGTTTTGAGATTGCTGAGTCCTCGTGACTCACCAGATACTATCACAACAGTTGCAGGTACCAATGATACCAGTGCAGGTGATGCAACCTAGCTCAGATGGGAGCTCAACAACGATCTTGGTCATTGCTATGTTTCGTTTCATGTTGATCAGTAATGGAGCCTAGTTGGGATGATCGGGGATCTAGCAGTTGGGTTATCTTCTTTTCTTTTGGCTTCGTCCGTAGTCGGACTATGTGTGTACTCTGAATGATGTATGATTTATTTAAGTACTTGTGTGAAGTGGCGATTGTAAGCCAACTCTTTATCCCAGTCTTGTTCATTACATGGGATTGTGTGAAGATGACCCTTCTTGCGACAAAACCACAATGCGGTTATGCCTCTAAGTCGTGCTTCGACATGTGGGAGATATAGCCGCATCGTGGGTGTTACAAGTTGGTAATCAGATCCATCCCCGACTTAGGAGCCCCCTGCTTGATCGAATCGCTGGCGTTGTTGAGTCAAGAACAAAAAGTTTTGAGTCTTAGGATTATATATATCGGAGAGTAGGATTATTTTTACTTCTCAGTCCCTTCGTCGCTCTGGTGAGGTCTCCTGACGTAGATGTTTTGTCTTTCCTCGCCTCAACTTTCACTAATTTTTTTTAGGATCACGCGGGTATCTTGGGATAGTTCCGATATTCTTATGACGAGAACATTGTTCTTGGTGCCTCCTGACATTTAGGGGTTGTGGCAGTGTCCCGGGGAGTTGAGCTCCGAGGTGTTGTCGTCATAATTTTATCGTTGCAGTTCTAGAATACCTGAGTTTTGCCGACATCAAAAATCTCTTTTATACAGTTGTTGGTGAGATAACCTTGACGCCACCCAGTACTGGGGCGGGAGTTCGGGAGTATTGCCATAACTCGTATAACAGATGCTTTTCGAAGGTTGAGGTACACGATTTCTGAAGGTTTCTTGGTTATGTGTTGACGGATGGATATAGCTTGGATGTAGGGATTGTTAGTTTTGGGTGAGATATATATTGCTTCCCCTGTATCCCCAACACCAGATTGCATAACCAGAAAGTTTCGGGAGTTTTATAGGTGTGAATTCAAGTAGCTCTAGTTTTTTTTCTTCTTTCCGACAGATGCATGATATGGGATTGGGGTTCGACGTCTAGTGGTCCGCCTATCCACGCTAGTTTTTATAGTGGTCTTGTTGTGTCTTAAAGAATCCTTGGCTATGCTGATTCGGGGACGCTTCGTATGTCATGTGCACTGCCTTGTACATGATGGTGTTGTATGATCGAGCCCGTGTGGGCCCCACCACGAAAACTTCGGACGGAATCTCTATCATATGTTTGTTCCGGCTTATTCTGCAAGCCAATCCTTTGTTTTGTTTTATTTGTGGTATTCGAGTTGCTTCGAAGTCAAGTGTTGATCCATACCTTCCCTAAATGGTGTTCTCATATTGCTATGTGAATACTAATCCTTCTTGATCATTGAGGTTATCATGTCAATTCTTTCCAACCGGTGTGCTTCTCTTCAAATGGATCTGATCATTTCAACATCCGCGAGATCAATTCTAAGTTTTCTTAATGGTGTTTGTTTCATCCGCCCCAAGTTGCCTTTGTTTCCCGCCCTCCCACCCCTTTTTCTTCAAGGACTCAAATTTCTTAATCATGTATCTCTTTTATTTGTGAGAAGTCTCTTCATTCGTTTCTTTCAGTGTTCTTATCCGGTGATTCTTAGGAAGATACTAACGGAGCTTCAAGTTCATTATTCTTTGTCTCCTTTTCTTCTCCAGTGGATTAATTCAAGCTTTCGATGTTGACCATATCCCTTTCCTTGTTTCAAATGTTTTCCCATACCGGCGCACCTCTTAATTGTTCACCTCTCTCTATTCTTATCCGGAGTGCTCAAGATATCTCAGAAGATTCATGTTTCCATTCTTAATCTTTTCAAGTTATTTCAAGGTTGATATCTTGTTCAAGCCATTTAAATCAACTGGTGCAATCTCTCCGTAAGCTTCAACGGCGTTTCTTTTTAGTGGGCCCATAACCCACAGGTCTTTTCCCACGATCTTACCTGACTCTTCTAATTACCAGGAGCCATTCGCAAATTCATTTCCAAGTTTGACGTAAGGATGAATCTCATCAGTCAGATGTTTTCCAAGATCGATTTCAAATAATTTTTCATTGTTGGCTCAACCTCTTTGTTTTTCATTCTTCTGGAGTGTCTCAACAATTCATGGTGGTGTTTCTCATCGTCATTCTCGGATTTTGAAGACCGAAGAAGAGTTCCTCTTAAATCCTTACCCATTCTTCCAACGATGCGTAGTTCAAGCTTGATGCCATCCTCTCATAATTGTTTTCAATTGTGAGAATTCTTTTCAACTATCCGGAGCATTTCATGAGTTGTTTCCATTTTTTACCTCCGAAGGCCATGATGTCATAATTCTTCATTCTCAGCGTGTAGCTATCGTTCTCCAAATCTTCCGGTGCATCGTCCAAATATCCTCTAATCAGTTCGTGATCTCTTTGTTCTCTTGTATCTAAATCCCCTCAAGTATCTTCACTCATTTTCCAATTCTTCCCGGTGAATTGTGCCTGTGTTGCTTTCATTTTCAATTCTTACGGTGGTTCGTTCAAGATTTCACTTCCTTTGTTATCATATCAATTCATTCGTTGTTTCCAAATCCCACCGGTGGTTCCATCAATACCTTCTCAAGCTTGTGCTATATCTCTTTTAATCCTTTCTATGGGAATAAGTAGTATGCCAAATCCATTGCCTGTCATCAATTTAATTTGATGAAGGATAAGCATACAATAAATCTTATTCTTATTTCCTCGAGGTGATTCAATTCTTTTCTTCCGGAGTTTGTTCATGATGAAGTAATTCTTGTTTCTAGTGTTTCATCTTTTCTTTTTCTGGAGTTCCAAGTTTTCTCGGTTATATCATCGCGAAGCTCCTTCTAAATCATCGCAAGGCTTCACCTTGTATTTGCAACTTCGATTTCTTTCTATCATCCTTTTATTACCGGAGTTCTTCATGGAGGCTCAACATGGTGGTTCATCAAGGATTCTTTTCATTCTTCAATTGTACTTCAAGATTTCTCTTGAAGCTAAGATCCGCCAAGCTATACTAAAAAATAAACATGGTGCTCAACACATGTTTTTTCTGAGGAGTTCAAGTATTCTTCTTCTTGCATTTTGAGGTGCAATTCTTTCTACCTTATCTTTTTAGGTGGTGTTATATCATTCTTGACAATTTCCGTTCATGTTTCGTGATTCACATGTTGTCAAGAATGAGATATTTTAAAAACCATCATTTTTCTCTTCAATCATGAGATCTTTTCAACCCAGCAATTTCTTTGTTGGAGTATCTTGGGTTATATTTCACCTAAAGCCTTCCATTGGGGATGTTGCTATTTGTTGTGCTTATCAATGATCCAAGCTTTCTCCATATCCTTCTCGGTGAAAGAGGTTTTTCATCTCTTCGTTGATCTCAAACAAGCAATTGTTTTTCGTTAGTGGCCGGTTGTCACCTCATAATTTTGAGATGTTTTCCATAAGCCCACAACAAGCTTGTGCTTTTGGTTGTTGATTTTCCAACAACTCCGTTAAATCCTACTTTTGCAAGGATGCTTTCAAGTTCATTTGTTGCGAAAGTTGTCATTTTCTTCTCCGTCGCTTTATCCGAACAATCTAGCTTCTATTCTTTCGTTACGGAGGCATTGTGATGTTGCTCTCTTCACCCATCACCTCATTTTGTAAATATCATGTTCTTTTCCTTGCTTATCCGTTTAACATGAGTGTTATGTCCTCTACTAAGTTCTTTTCATCTTATCAAGTCTTGCATCTCTTTTCAACCGGAGTGTTGTCCGAATTTGATCTTCCTTGTTCCTTGTTTATCTTGTTTCAACCAGAGTGGTTCCAATTCCTTCTTGTCCATTATACTCATCATTCATAACTTTGCAACCTCCAAGGTTCACATGGTGTTCCTTCTTTCTATTTTCTACTGCAGTGCTCTCAATTGTGTTCAACTCCGTTGTGTTCTTTCTTTCAACTTTTCAACCTCTCAAGGTTCTTTGGTTTCACTCATTTGTCGAAGAAGCAACTTAGTTTTACCTCTTCTCTTCCTCTTCCGTTTCTCTCCGGTGCCATCCTAGATCTTGGGACGAGATCCTCTTGTAGTGGTGGAGTGTTGTAACACCCCGAGACCGACGCTCCAGATGCCTTCCAGCTATTCCGAGTTTCGCCGTGTGATTTATTTTTGTTTGTTGTATTTCATCATGTCATCTTTTGCATTGCATCATGTCATCATGCCATCATATCAATAATTTTAAAAACTCATCTAAATAAATTGTATGGATCTTCGATCCATTTAAATCGAGGGAAGGGTGACTTCTCTTTATAACATATCGTCCCAATATTAGGGAGCTATATTAAATATTTCTTTAATTTGGAAATCACCATAACACACTTGCAAATTATCCTAATGCCTTTGTTATCTTAATTCTTGGTCTCCAACCTTGCCATATATTCTTTGATCATATTCCGGAGCTCCACCAAAAATCCGAACATTTTTGGACCTTCCCAACCCTCACTTCCTATTCAAATCATTTGAATTTAAATCAAATGAGTTTGAATTTAAATCTTTCAATCATGGCCTTTTCTATTTTGTCGAAACAAGCACATTTTTGTGAGTCCGGGAAAATTATCTGCATGCGCAAATTCTTTCCCTAACCTCTCTTTCCTTTCTTTCTCATCTCTATTTTGTTTTTATTTATTTATTTTTAGAGTGAGAGAGAGACCAGCAGCCAGGCCGGCCTGCTTCCCCGCAGTCCTTTTGGCCCTAAGCCCAGTCATCCCCATCTTAACCCTAGCCTCCTGCCGATCCCCTCGCTCTCTCCCTCGATGCCCCATCCAGCGCCGCCAGGATCCGTCGCTCGCTAGCCCTCTCCCTCCGCTCGATCTCCTCACCCTCTCGATCCCCTCGTGTCGCCACCTGCTCGCTCGGCCCCCTCCATCCTCGTACCGATCGGGAGAGGCTCCCGAGCCGCCGCCGCCCAAATCCGTCGTCCCGACCCCATGACCACCTCAGCATCATCATCTCCGGCAAGAGGCCGCCGCCAAGCTCTGCCCCATGCCCGAGCGGCTCCACCGCGAGCTCGCCTACCTGCACGGCCAAAGCGCCGCCGGCCTCCTTGGTTCGCCCATGCCCTGCTGCCATTGCTCTTCTCGCGCGCCGCCGTCCCTCTGCTGCCTCGCCGGACCTCCGTCCTCCGCCTTCTCCCTCCCCGTAGATCCTCCTGCTGCTTCGTCCCCGCACCACCCGGTGACCCCGCCGTCACTCCGACCACCACACTCCTGACCTCCTCCATGCCCTACTGCTACTGCTGTTTTGCCACACCACCACACTACCTCGAGCCTCCTCTGCTTGAGCTCCACCTCCTGGCACCCCGATGGCACTGCTGCCATCTCTGCTGCTTCATTGTCGTTGCCCATCTGCTTGCCTTGGGCCCCGGTGTAGCCTCCCCGTTTACCTACAGTCACCGCTGACCTCCTGAAGATCAGAACCCGAGGCCCGTGTGCTCCACTGCTAGTTTCGTGGACGTCGAGTACCTCTACGATGACCCTAGATGTCTACGAGCTGTGTACCACTACAGCCGGTGTGCATTTTTCTTAAGTCCGATTACGACGTGAACGACTACATTTGATGTGGATTTCGTCAAGTACCCCTTTAGATATGCCAAGGTCGACTATGCTCGGCGATGCGACAAGTACCTCTACCGACGACCCCGGACATCTACGAAAATGTGAACAACTACCGCCGCCGCCGTGTACCACTACTTCCACTACCGCCACGAGAATGACTACTTCCACTACCGTCGCCACATGAACAACTACTTCTCTCGATGATTTTGAACCTCCCCGAAATGCACGCTTCAAAGGTATAACCCCGAGATGATCACCCGTGGACAGAATGCATGTGCTGTATGAGATGCTCGTGTTTGCATCGTAATCGAGTTGTCGCTTGCAATGCCCCTCTTTTGCCATGCCGTCGACCCGTGGGAACCCGGCATCTGGGATCACCCCACCATCTTTTGCATGTCTCATAAATCCACACTTTCTTTTGCACCGACATCCCGATGAGTTGTCGGATCATCGGAATGTTGCCGTGGCATCATTTTCGTTTCGCCGCCGTGGCACCCTTTTTGTTCCGCCATGGTGACCAAATGCTTCATAACATGGTCATGTCAACATTTTCATAAAATTGCATAAAACTTGCATATGTCATCCACATCATGATAACAACTTTTAAATGCTTAAAATTGTTGTTTGCGTTAAATTGCTAAATACTGGGGATTTTTCGGAATTGTTGTTCGATGTTTCCGGCCTCATTTAAACTTGCCTAAATAGTTAGTTTATTTATGCTTCACGTCTTGCCATGTTTAACAACACTTAATATTGTTTGGTAGCTTAAACGAGATTAAACTAAATATGTCAATGTGGTGTTTTGTCAATATACAACTCGTTGCATATTGAGCTCCACTTAACTTGTAGTATTGTATGTTGCACTTTGCCATGCCATGCCTCATTAAACGGGGCATGCATCATACTTGATTGTGCATCATGCCATGATTATGCTTGTGTGTTTACCATGTTGCTTGCTTCTTTCTGGTTTGCTTCTCTCGTTAGCTTCGGTTTCGTTCCGGAGTTGTGAGGATTCGTTCGGCTACGTTCGTTTGTCTTCTTCATGGACTCGTTCTTCTTCCTTGCGGGATCTCAGGCAAGATGACCATTACCCTCGATATCACTTCTATCTTTGCTTGCTCATTGCGTCGTTCTATTGCTATGCTGTGCTACGTATCACTTGTTTACCATGCCTCCCATATTGCCATGCCAGCCTCTAACCTTTTTCATCCTTCCTAGCAAACCATTGCTTGGCTATGTTACCGCTTTGCTCATCCCCTCTTATAGCATTGTTAGTTGTAGGTGAAGTTGAAGATTGCTCCATGATGGACAGGATTATGTTGGGATATCACAATATCTCTTATTTAATTAATGCATCTATATACTTGGTAAAGGGTGGAAGACTCGGCCTTATGCCTGGTGTTTTGTTCCACTCTTGCCGCCCTAGTTTCCGTCATACCGGTGTTATGTTCCTTGATTTTGTGTTCCTTACACGGTTGGGTGATTTATGGGACCCCCTTTACAGTTCGCTTTGAATAAAACTCCTCCAGCAAGGCCCAACCTTGGTTTTAACATTTGCCACCTAAGCCTTTTTTCCCTTGGGTTCTGCAGACTCAAGGGTCATCTTTATTTTAACCCCCCCGGGCCAGTGCTCCTTCGAGTGTTGGTCCAAACTAGAGCCACTTGCAGCGCCACCTCGGGGAAACTTGAGGTCTGGTTTTAGTTGTACGTAGTGTTCATCTGGTGTGCCCTGAGAACGAGATATGTGCAGCTCCTATCGGGATTTGTCGGCACATCGGGCGGCTTTGCTGGTCTTGTTTTACCATTGTCGAAATGTCTTGTAAACCGGGATTCCGAGTCTGATCGGGTCTTCTTGGGAGAAGGAATATCCTTCGTTGACCGTGAGAGCTTGTGATGGGCTAAGTTGGGACACCCCTGTAGGGTATAAACTTTCTAGAGCCGTGCCCGCGGTTATGTGGCAGATGGGAATTTGTTAATATCCGGTTGTAGATAACTTGACACCAGATCCGAATTAAAATGCATCAACCGCGTGTGTAGCCGTGATGGTCTCTTTTTGGCGGAGTCCGGGAAGTGAACACGGTTTTGGGTTATGTTTGACGTAAGTAGGAGTTCAGGATCACTTCTTGATCATTGCTAGCTTCACGACCGTTCCGTTGCTTCTCTTCTCGCTCTTATTTGCGTATGTTAGCCACCATATTTGCTTAGTGCTTGCTACAACTCCACCTCATTACCACTTCCTGCCCATAAGCTTAAATAGTCTTGATCTCGCGGGTTTTGAGATTGCTGAGTCCTCGTGACTCACCAGATACTATCACAACAGTGCAGGTGATGCAACCTAGCTCAGATGGGAGCTCAACGATGATCTTGGTCGTTGCTATGTTTCGTTTCATGTTGATCAGTAGTGGAGCCCAGTTGGGACGATCGGGGATCTAGCAGTTGGGTTATCTTCTTTTCTTTTGGCTTCGTCCGTAGTCGGACTATGTGTGTACTCTGAATGATGTATGATTTATTTAAGTACTTGTGTGAAGTGGCGATTGTAAGCCAACTCTTTATCCCAGTCTTGCTCATTACATGGGACTGTGTGAAGATGACCCTTCTTGCGAAAAAACCACAATGCGGTTATGCCTCTAAGTCGTGCTTCGACACATGGGAGATATAGCCGCATCGTTGGTGTTACAGGCGACGTGATGTCACGCTACCAAAAATTGTCAGCGGATTGGACTCGTGAAATATTATACTCTGTGGTTGTGTGTGGAATTTGTTTTGCAAAGCCGGACACGATTCTTGTGTTCAAAGACTATTTTGGAATATTGGGAGAAGGAACTCGGCTTGCAATACCGAAGACAATCCGCGCACCGGACACCTCGTCATTGAAGCCTGGTTCAGGGGCTACTGAGGGAGTCCTGGATTAAGGGGTCCTTGAACGGCCGGACTATGTAGCATGGTTCGGACTAATGGGCTATGAAGATACAAGACCGAAGAGTCTCACCTGTGTCTGGATGGGACTCTCCTTGGCGTGGAAGGCAAGCTTGGCACCTGGATATGAAGATTCCTTTCTCTATAAACCGACTTTGTATAACCCTATCCCCCTCTGGTGTCTATATAAACCATAGGGTTTAGTCCGTAGAGGCAATCATAATCATACAGGCTAGACTTCTAGGGTTTTAGCCATTACGATCTCGTTGTAGATCAACTCTTGTAATACTCATATTCATCAAGACGAATCAAGCAGGAAGTAGGGTATTACCTCCATAGAGAGGGCCCGAACCTGGGTAAACATCGTGTCGCCCGCCTCCTGTTACCATCAACCTTAGACGCACAGTTCGGGACCCCCTACCCAAGATCCGCCGGTTTTGACACCGACAGAGGGGCTGGCCCCCTCCTGCCTTTTCGTGCGCAAGGGAGAAGGGGAAGGGGGGCGCCCTAGGGTAGCCCCCTTTCCTCCCTCACACACCAAAGAAGGAAGGGGGATGCGCGCCTAGGCTGGCACCCAGGGTGTCCGCCAGTCCCCTTGGGGTGCGCCCTAGGGCAGCCCCTCCTCCCCACCACCTATAGATATGAGAGGAGGGAGAGGGGAAACACACACCATGATCCCCAAGACGTGTGCGGTGATGTCTACTACACACCTTGTTCTTGTAGACTCGTGTTGGGCCTCCAAGCGCAGAGTTCTGTAGGACAGTAGCAAATTTCCCTCAAGTGGATGACCTAAGGTTTATCCATCTGTGGGAGGCGTAGGGTGAAGATGGTCTCTCTCAAACAACCCTGCAACCAAATAACAAAAGGTCTCTTGTGTCCCCAACACACCAAATACAATGGTAATTTGTATAGGTGCACTAGTTTGGCAAAGAGATGGTAATAAAAGTGTAGTAATGATTGTAGATATTGATTTTTGTAATAAGAACAATAAAAAATAGCAAGGTAGTAGTAAATGGGCACAAAAACGGTGTGGCAATGCTTGAAAATGAGGCCTAGGGTCCGTACTTTCGCTAGTGCAATCTCTCAACAATGCTAATATAATTGGATCACATAACCATCCCTCAACGTGCAACGAAGAATCACTCCAAAGTTCCTATCTAGTGGATAACATAAGAAGAAATTGTTTGTAGGGTACGAAACCACCTCAAAGCTATTCTTTCCAATTGATCTATCCAAGAGTTCGCACTAAAATAACACCAAATAATTTCAGATTCATAATACTCAATCCAACACAAACACTACAAAAAATACACTTCCGTGATGATACGTGTTTGTCATAGTAGGTCACATTTTTTGTCATGCATGTACATCCATGATGACGATTTTATGACAGAATCAAGATAGTCATACATGTGTTGTTGTAGAAGTGTTCCATGACATCACCAAAATTATCATCACGGAAGTGTCCACTTCCATGACGATAAATCGCGCGTCATGGAAGTGCTTTCGTCAAGGGTGACAGGTCACATGGCATCCACCATAACGGGTCACTGTTAAGCTATTTTGGATCTGATAACCCGCTAACATCCATGACCAATGGGGATTTTCCACGTGTAAATTTCTCATTGACCGGAGGAACCACGTGTCGGCTCACTGTTGGGACAAATGTCATCCACTCATTGGACTGAAGGCGCCTATGATACGTTGACATGTGGCACATCCCAATAGAGGCCCATTCCTGGGAAAAATCTAGCCCGTTTGACTTGGTCAAAAGGTAGCGGTCCGACCCATGGAAAGCCTCTTAACGGCCTATTCGCATATAGCTCGTTTACAACCCGCTAACCCAGGGCCCATTAAGGCATATCCGAAATAGGCCCAGTAGCGTCATCTAGGCCGTCTAATATGATTCCATCCCATTTTTACTTCCGGCCCATGTGTGGCCCATGACGTCTTTTGGCCCATATGAGGCCCTTTGTAACTCTTGGCCCATTAACGACCCGTGGTGAAACTGGCCCGTAATGAACAATGCATCACTTTGTACCCATTAACGACCCATTATTCCATTGGGCCATTTCTAGCCCATGTTATCTTTCAGCCTTCTCATGGCCCATTTATTCTTGGGCTCATTTCCAGCATTCGCTTACTTACGGCTCGTTACTGTCCCTTTCTGCTTGTGGGCCAAATTCAGCCCATGGTTACAGTCGGCCCGTTTGTGGCCCGTTAATCTGTTGGGCCATTTTCATAGCCTCATCAAATACGACCGATTAATGATGACCCATTATGGTCGGCCCATGAACGGATGATTCCAACTCTAGCCCTTTTACGACCCATAATGTTGTCTATTATTGGCCCATGTTTGGCCAATCAGTCATACAGCCCGTAGAAGGCTCATTGACGATACGGCCCATAGAATGCCCATTGTTTCTATGGCTCATAGGTGGCTCAGGGTCACTACAGTATATATGTAGCCCATGGTTATTGTGGCCTAGTTTTTAAACATAGGTTATTGTGGCCACTAGCAAACTACAGAAAAAGAACTGCACTGACTACAAGCAAACAAATAAACAAGACAACAAGGAAATAAATAAGCAAGCAACTTACGCTACAATATCACGACTATTACACATATTACATCCACTGGGCATCAAAGTTCGCCACCAGTGCAAATATAGGGAACAAAGGAGCATATCACATACACTGGTTGTCAAAGTTGGCGACCAGTGCAAATAAACGCCACAGCAAAACAAGTCCAGAACTAAAACCACTTCAGAAGAGCTCAAGAAACAATATCCCGGGTACCCATAATGCTGGCAAGATGCTTAGCAAGGTTATTAACTTTCTCTTGTTTGGCGCTTAGATCCTCCAACACTTGTTGTTGCACCAGAAAGTATGCATCTGAATTTTGCAGGGACTTCCTCAGTCCTTCAGCTTCTTGCTGCAGCACAGCTGACTGATGCCTTTTAGCTTGTAGCTGAGACTAAACAAGCCGAAGTGAATTAAGCAGCGAGTTCGAAGAGCTTGTGCCAGCGGTACTAGCGAGTAACGCGAACACAACATAACCGCATGATTGTGGGGTTGTCTCACTGTCTATAAGATCGTTTTTATCACCTTTCTTGGAGACCAACATGGTTGTCTCACTATATTGAACCTTATCTGCATTACTTTCTCTACCAATGCATAGTGGGGTGCCCTTCTCCAATATTCTGTTCGCATTCTACAAGAGAAAAAAGCAGGCACATCACAGGTTTAGTATGTAGTATATGAAACTCATTTTGGTAAACCGGTTCAGTAGTTAGGTGGACATGATAACAGCATGAAACAAACATATATCTATGTACTATGGTCACTGTATTGTCCATATCATTCTATTTTATGTTGCCAAATCAATATAGAGACACAATTCAAATCATATATTTTTAAGACACAACAGCATAGACAGAATATAAGTGTGAGAAACTACACAGCACTAGCAACACTTGTAATGTGCATTGATACGTCTCCAACGTATCTATAAATTTTGATTGCTCCATGCTATTATATTACCTGTTTATGGGCTTTACTTTACACTTTTATATCATTTTTGGGACTAACCTACTAACCGGAGGTCTAGCCCAAATTGCTGATTTTTTTGCCTATTTCAGTGTTTCGAAGAAAAGGACTATCAAACGGAGTCCATACAGAATGAAACCTTCGGCAGCGATCTTTTTAAAACAAACGCAATCCACGAGACTTGGTGTGGACGTCAAGAAGTAGCCGAGGCGGCCACGAGGGTGCAAGGCACGCCCTAGGGGGGTGGGTGCGCCCCCACCCTCGTGGGACCCTCGTGGCTCCCCTGACCGACCTCCTTCGCCTATATATACCTCCATACCCAGAAACATCCAGGAGCACCACGAAAACCTATTTCCACCGCCACAACCTTCTGTACCCGTGAGATACCATCTTGGAGCCTTTTCCGGCGCTTTGCCGTAGGGGGAATTGATCACGGAGGGCTTCTACATCATCACCAAGGCCTCTCCGACGAGTTGTGAGTAGTTTTCCACAGACCTTCGGGTCCATAGTTATTAGCTAGATGACTTCTTTTCTCTCTTTAAATCTCAATACAAAGTTCTCCTCGATCTTCTTGGAGATCTATTCGATGTAACTCTTTTTGCGGTGTGTTTGTCGAGATCCGATGAATTGTGGGTTTATGATCAAGTTTATCTATGAGAAATATTTGAATCTCCTCTGAATTCTTTTATGTATGATTTGTTATCTTTGCAAGTCTCTTCGAATTATCAGTTTGGTTTGGCCTACTAGATTGATCTTTCTTTCAATGGGAGAAGTGCTTAGCTTTGGGTTCAATCTTGTGGTGTCCTTTCCCAATGATAGCAAGGGCAGCAAGGCACGTATTTTATTGTTGCCATCGAGAATAAAAAGATGGGGTTTATATCATATTGCTTGAGTTTATCCCTCTACATCATGTCATATTGCCTAATGTGTTACTCTGTTCTTATGAACTAAATACTCTAGATGCATGCTAGATAGTGGTCGATGTGTGGAGTAATAGTAGTAGATGCAGGTAGGAGTCGGTCTACTTGTCACGGATGCGATTCCTATATACATGATCATGCCTAGATAATCTCATAACTATGCACTTTTCTATCAATTGCTCGACAGTAATTTGTTCACCCACCGTAATACTTATGCTATCTTGAGAAAAGCCACTAGTGAAACCTATGGCCCCCGGGTCTATCTTTCATCATATAAGATTCCGATCTACTTTATTTTGCAATCTTTACTTTCCAATCTATATCATAAAAATACCAAAAATATTTATCTTATCTTATTATATCTATCAGATCTCACTTTTGCAAGTGGCCGTGAAGGGATTGACAACCCCTTTATCATGTTGGTTGCTAGGTTCTTGTTTGTTTTTGTAGGTACGAGGGACTTGTGAGGAGCCTCCTACTGGATTGATACCTTGGTTCTCAAAAACTGAGGGAAATACTTACGTTACTTTGCTGCATCACCCTTTCCTCTTCATGAGACCAACACAGTGCTCAAGAGGTAGCAAGAAGGATTTCTGGCACCGTTGCCGGGGAGGTCTTCGTCAAGTCAAGACATACCAAGTACCCATCACAAACTCATCTCCCTCGCATTACATTATTTGCCATTTGCCTCTCGTTTTCCTCTCCCCCACTTCACCCTTGCCATTTTATTCGCCCTCTCTTTCTCGTTCGCCTCTCTCTTTCGCTTGCCTCTTGTGTTCTCATGTGCACTGTTCAAGAATTCATCCGATTAACCAGTTAACTTGCCGATCAATCCCTACTCATAGGGTCACCGAGTAGCCTATAAACCGATAAATCGTCCGATTAATTGATTAAATGGCCGATTAACTTGCCGATTAGCCGATTAATCCCCTACTCACCACCCAACCGAGCAGCTACCAGTTAATGATTTCCACAACAATGCTCGTGTGTTAGATCGTTTATCTCGTCGTCATGGCTAGTCCTCTATCTACTCCTTTGTCTCCCGAGTTTGAAGTTCTTCACTTCAAGCAAAGGCAAGGAGAAGACTTGAAAGATGCTTGGTATAGGATGATGGAATCTTATTGTAACTGCACCTTAGAGGTGAATTTTAGAGTTTTTCTTCACAATTTTTATGTTGGACTAAATATGTCCCATAGACAACTCTTGGATTGCGTTGCCAAAGGAAATTTTATCGAGATTGATCCCAGTATTGCACATGAAATCATAGAGGGAATAGTGGGAACACTGTCTCAAAAAGGGGGACCACATCATACCCCGGAAGAGACACAAGTTTTTAAAAAAATGCAAAGTAACAAATTTTTACAAAAGTCTCTTGAACCTCTTAAGAGTGTTAGCGGAAATCTTCACCGCATGAATATGTTGACCACCCTTCGTAATAAGCGGTTGGATTATTTAAATCTAAAAATTTCCGAGTATGAAGGGAAACGTAAAGAACCCCCCGGATCGAGCATGACTCCGCTAAAAAAATTAAAAACCAAGGATGGCGACACTTAGATCTATTCTCGCTTTTATGCCTAGCTAGGGGCGTTAAACGATAGCGCTTGTTGGGAGGCAACCCAATTTTATTTTTGTTCCTTGCTTTTTGCTTCTGTTTAGTAATAAATAATTCATCTAGCTTCTTTTTATATGTGGTTTTATGTTTTAATTAATGTTTGTGCCAAGTAGAACCTATAGGATCATCTACGGAGATAGTCAATTTGATTCTGCTGAAAAACAGAAACTTTTGCACGCACAAGAATAATTTTAATAAATCACATAAACATGCTTATTAGTTGATTATTTTTTCAGTAGACCAATAGAGAAATTTTCCAGGACTTACTATTTTGGTAGGATTTTTAGAATTCTAGAAGTATTCGAAACTTACAGATTGCTACAGACTGTTCTGTTTTTGACAGATTCTGTTTTTCGTGTGTTGTTTGCTTATTTTGATGAATCTATGGCTTGTATAGGGGGGTATGAACCATAGAGAAGTTGGAATACATTAGTTTTAACACCAATGTAAATAAATAATGAGTCCATTACAGTACCTTAAGTGGTAGTTTTTCTTTCTTGCACTAACAGAGCTTATGAGATTTCCTGTTGAGTTTTGTGTTGTGAAGTTTTCAAGTTTTGGGTAAAGATTTGATGGACTATGGAATAAGGAGTGGCAAGAGCCTAAGCTTGGGGATGCCCATGGCACCCCAAGATAATTCAAGGACAACCAAAATCCTAAGCTTGGGGATGCCCCGGAAGGCATCCCCTCTTTCGTCTTCGTCTATTGGTAACTTTACTTGGAGCTATATTTTTATTCGCCACATGATATGTGTTTTGCTTGGAGAGTCTTGTATGATATGAGTCTTTGCTTTTTAGTTTACCACAATCATCCTTGCTTTACACACCTTTTGGGAGAGACACAACATGATTCGGAATTTATTAGAATACTCTATGTGCGTCACTTATATCTTTTGAGCTAGATAATTTTGCTCTAGTGCTTCACTTATATCTTTTTAGAGCACGTCGGTGGTTTTATTTTGTAGAAATTATTGATCTCTCATGCTTCACTTATATTATTTTGAGAGTCTTTTAGAACAGCATGTTATTTTCTGTGGTTATAAAATTGGTCCTAGAATGATGGGCATCAAAGTTGGGTATAATAAAAACTATCATATGAAGTGAATTGGATGCTATGATCAATTTGATGCTTGATAATTGTTTTGATATATAGAGGTGATGATATTAGAGTCATGCTAGTTGGGTAATTATGAAATTGAGAAATACTTGTGTTGAAGTTGGCAAGTCCCGTAACATGCACGTATGGTAAAAGTTGTGTAACAAATTTGTAGCATGGGGTGCTCTTTTGATTGCCTTCCTTATGAGTGGAGGTCGAGATCGCGCGATGGTTAAGTCCTACCAACCCTTCCCCTAGGAGCATGCGTAGTATTACTTTGCTTAGAGGGCTAATAAACTTTTGCAATAAGTATATGAGTTCTTTATGACTAATGTGAGTCCATGGATTATACGCACTCTTACCCTTCCATCATTGCTAGCCTCTTTGGTACCGTGCATTGCCCTTTCTCACCTTGAGAGTTGGTGCAAACTTCGCCGGTGCACCCAAACCCCATGATACGATGCACTCTATCACACATAAACCTCCTTATATCTTCCTCAAAACAGCCACCATACCTACCTATTATGGCATTTCCATAGCCATTTCAAGATATATTGCCATGCAACTTTCCACTGTTCTGTTCATCATGACACGTTTCATCATTGTCATATTGCTTTTGCATGATCATGTAGTTGACATCGTATTTGTGGCAAAGCCACCTTCATAATTTTTCATACATGTCGCTCTTGATTCATTGCATATCCCGGTACACCACCGGAGGCATTCATATAGAGTCATATTTTGTTCTAGTATCGAGTTGTAATTCATGAGTTGTAAATAAATAGAAGTGTGATGATCATCATTACTAGAGCATTGTCCCCTATAAAAAAAGAGAAAGGCCAAAAAAAGAAAGGCCAAATAAAAAAAGAAAAAAGAAAGGCCAAATAAAAAAAGGCCCAAAAAAAGGAAAATAAAAAAGGGGGACAATGTTACTATCTTTTTCCACACTTGTGCTTCAAAGTAGCACCATGTTCTTCATATAGAGAGTCTCCTATGTTGTCACTTTCATACACTAGTGGGAATTTTTCATTATAGAACTTGGCTTGTATATTTCAATGATGGGCTTCCTCAAAATGCCCTAGGTCTTCGTGAGCAAGCAAGTTGGATGCACACCCACTTAGTTTCTTTTGTTGAGCTTTCGTACATTTATAGCTCTAGTGCATCCGTTGCATGGCAATCCCTACTCCTCATGTTGACATCAATTGATGGGCATCTCCATAGGCCGTTGATTAGCCTCGTCAACGTGAGACTTTCTCCTTTTTTGTCTTCTCCACACAACCTCCATCATGATATTCTACTCCACCCATAGTGCTATATCCATGGCTAACACTCATGTATTGCGTGAGAGTGAAAAAATTTGAAGCGCATTACAAAGTATGAACCAATTGCTTGGCTGAAACCGGGGTTGTGCATGATGGGAGTATTTTGTGTGACAAAAATGAAGACCAACAGGGTTGTCTCACTATATTGAACCTTATCTGCATTACTTTCTCTACCAGTGCATAGTGGGGTGCTCTTCTCCAATATTCTGTTCGCATTCTACAAGAGAAAAAAGCAGACACATCACAGGTTTAGTATGTAGTATATGCAACTCATTTTGGTAAACCGGTTCAGTAGTTAGGTGGACAGGATAACAGCATGAAACAAACATATATCTATGTACTATGGTCACTGTATTCTCCATATCATTCTAGTTTATGTTGCCAAATCAAGACAGAGACACAGTTCAAATCATATATTTTTAAGACACAACAGCATAGACAGAATATACGTGTGAGAAACTACAGATCACTAGCAACACTTGTAATGTGCATTGATACTTCTCCAACATATCTATAATTTTTCATTGCTCCATGCTATTATATTACCCGTTTTGGATGTTTATGGGCTTTACTTTACACGTTTATATCATTTTTGGGACTAACCTACTAACCAGAGGCCCGGCCCAAATTGCTGTCTTTTTGCCTATTTCAGTGTTTTGAAGAAAAGGAATATCAAACAGAGTCCAAACGGAAACCTTCGGGAGGAATCTTTTTGGAACAAACGCAATCCAGGAGACTTGGAGTGGACGTCAAGCAGCAGCCGAGGCGGCCACGAGGGTGCAAGGTGCGCCCTAGGGGGGTGGGTGCGCCCCCACCCTCGTGGGCCCCTTGTGGCTCCCCTGACCGACCTCCTTTGCCTATATATACCTCCATACCTTGAAAACATCCAGGGGCACCATGGAAACCTATTTCCACCGCCGCAACCTTCTGTACCCGTGAGATCCCATCTTGGAGCCTTTTCCGGCGCTCCGCTGGAGGGGGAATCAATCACGGAGGGCTTCTACATCATCGCCAAGGCCTCTCCGATGAGTTGTGAGTAGTTTACCACAGACCTTCGGGTCCATAGTTATTCGTTAGATGGCTTCTTCTCTCTCTTTGAATCTCAATACAAAGTTCTCCTTGATCTTCTTGGAGATCTATTTGATGTAACTCTTTTTGTAGTGTGTTTGTCGAGATCCGATGAATTGTGGGTTTATGATCAAGTTTATCTATGAGAAATATTTGAATCTCCTCTGAATTCTTTTATGTATGATTTGTTATTTTTGCAAGTCTCTACGAATTATCAGTTTGGTTTGGCCTACTAGATTGATCTTTCTTGCAATGGGAGAAGTGCTTAGCTTTGGGTTCAATCTTGTGGTGTCCTTTCTGAGTGACAGCAGGGGTAGCAAGGCACGTATTGTATTGTTGCCGTCGAGGATAAAAAGATGGGGTTTATATCATATTGCTTGAGTTTATCCCTCTACATCATGTCACCTGCCTAATGCGTTACTCTGTTCTTATGAACTTAATACTCTAGATGCATGCTAGATAACGGTCGATGTGTGGAGTAATAGTAGTAGATGTAGGCAGGAGTCAGTCTACTTGTCGCGGACGTGATGCCTATATACATGATCATGCCTAGATAATCTCATAACTATGCACTTTTCTATCAATTGCTCGACAGTAATTTGTTCACCCACCGTAATACTTAAGCTATCTTGAGAGAAGCCACTAGTGAAACCTATGGCCCCGGGTCTATCTTTCATCATATAAGTTTCCGATCTACTTTATTTTGCAATCTTTACTTTCCAATCTATATCATAAAAATACCAAAAATATTTATCTTATCTTATTATCTCTATCAGATCTCACTTTCGCAAGTGGTCGTGAAGGGATTGACAACCCCTTTATCATGTTGGTTGCGAGGTTCTTGTTTTTTTTGTGTAGGTACGAGGGACTTGTGAGGAGCCTCCTACTGGATTGATACCTTGGTTCTCAAAAATTGAGGGAAATACTTACGCTACTTTGCTGCATCACCCTTTCCTCTTCATGGGAAAATCAACGCAGTGCTCAAGAGGTAGCATGCATCACATGATAACATAACTGTTTATACAATTGAAACTGAAATCAACATAGAGCAAGAAGTTAGAACATCCAGTTAAAGAAATAGGTTTAAAACATACCTGTTGCACCATTAGAGTTTCAATTGGATCCTTCAAATTGGAAATTAGTTGGTATCAGTAAATACAATGATGCAAGAGAAAGGAGTATGGACCATAGCTACGGAATCTGACCTGAGAATAGTTGCTCTTCTGCTTTAAACATGGAGTTTGGGTTCACTGTGGTGGTCTTTGTGCTTTGGGCACTGCAATTGCTTTACAAACTTCTCGTGTGGGGGTACTCTGTGGTGGACATGGTGTTGTGTCATCTAGAAGTGGGTTACTATCCGCTGGGGTTGGGGTTAGATGGGTTGTAGCTGGTTTTCTGTCCAACGATGTAAGTGTGCAATCTGGAAGAATCTCGATTATGTGTGGTGGGGCTAGTTCGTGGGCCAGTCCAACCATGGTTCTATCTGCATCGATGGGTAGCATCGTCTTTTGTGAAGAACAGGTTTTTGCTCCCTTAAATACTGCCATCACCCCTTCCAATTCAAATGGCCGATAAACAAGAAAATAAATTGAACATACAGGCATTGTATGATAGACAGATGTGGTAATTCACATATATGTTGTCTAACCAAACATGACAGCATGACACAATTTCACATATATGATGGCTAACTAAACAGGATAGCATGACACAATTTCAGATATATGATGGATAACTTAACAGGATATAATGGCATAATTCAACATAATATGAGTATCTAAACAGGATGACATGACAAAACTATATGATGTCTTTCTAAAATAGTATGGGATGAAATAGTTTACACACATGTTGTCTAAGTATATAGGATGGCATGATATAAGTGACATAATTGATTCATATACTAAGCAGCTGGCACTCGCATGTATGATCTCTAAACTAAGCAGATGGAATTGAATATTGTGCATATGATGTCTAAAGTAAGAAATGCAAGACACCATATGCATGACATGAGAAATATAAACATTGCAAATTAGAGCATACACCTCAGGTGGGATATAGGACTGTCATCTGTATCTGAATCCTCCTCTGAGGAGCTACCTATAACCATCGAGATATATGCTTCAATAGGTACAATTGCCTGCTATGAAGACCTTGCTTTCACTCCTGATTTTTCCATAACCGGCTCAAATGGCTGATACACATGAAGAGTAGTTCAATATACACAGATTCTCGACAAAGGGAATACGTAATGTAAAAAAAGGATGGCATGATATATTTCACATATATGATGCCTGGCTACATGGCGGTGCATAATTCACATATATGATAACTGACTGAAAAACTTGGCATTGCATAATTCGCATATCTTATATAGAAAGCAAACAAGAGGCATTCACGCAAAGCATCTCCAATCTAAGAAGATGGCATGGCAATGCAAGACACCATATGCATGATATGAGCAATATAATCCTACTAAGTTAGAGCATGCACCTCAGGGGGGATGCGGCTGGTCATCTGTCTCTGAATCCTCCTCCGAGGAGCTATCGTAACCAGCAAGAAATCTACATCGACGGGTAGCACTGACTGTTCAGAAGACCTTGTTTTCACTCCAGATTTTCCCATGACCAACTCAAATTGCTGATGCATAGGAATAGTAGATGAATGTATAAACATTGTTGACAATTGGAATACATTATGAAAAAAAATATATGGCACGATACAATTCACATATACGATGATTGGCTAAATAGGATGGCATTGCATGATTCACGTATATGATGCCTGGCTAAAGATGATGGCATTGCATAATTCCCATATACTCCCTCTGTTCCTAAATATTTATCTTTTTAGAGATTTCAAATGGACTACCACATACGGATGTATGTAGACATATTTTAGAGTGTAGATTCACTCATTTTGCTCTGTATGTAGTCACTTGTTGAAATATCTAAAAAGACAAATATTTATGAAGGGTGGGAGTATGATATAGAAACCTAACAGGTGGCATTCACACAAAGTAAATCTAAACTAAGCTGATGACATATAAGATGTATAATGTAAGCAATGCGAGGTGCCATATGCATGATATGACCAACATCAGCATGCCAGATTAGAGCAAACACTTCAGGGGGTAAATAGGAGTGGTTGGCTCCCTCCGAATGCCCCTCTGAACAGTTATCTTTCTTTGGAATTCAATCTGGAATGGCTGGAGGGGGGGGGGGCGCACTTCGCCCACCATCACTACAAAAAAAATACACTTCCGTGATGATACGTGTTTGTCACAGTAGGTCGCGTTTTTTGTCATGCATGTACGTCCATGACAAATTTATGATAGAATCAAGATAGTCATACTTGTGTTGTTGTAGAAGTGTTCCATGACATTACCAAAATTATCATCACGGAAGTGTCCACTTCCATGACGATAAATCACGCGTCACAGAAGTGCTTTCGTCAAGGGTGACCGACACGTGGCATCCACCGTAACGGAACGCCGTTAAGCTATCGGGTCGGGTTTTGGATCTGTTAACAGCCCTGACCAATGGGGATTTTCCACGTGTAAAATTCTGATTGGCCGAAGAGAACACCTGTCAGCTCGTCAGTGGGCCAGATGTCGCCCGTCCATTGGAGGAGACATGCCTATGATACGTCGACACGTGGCGGGGCCCAACAGAGGCCCATATAGGTTAAAAAGGCCGTCCTAGTCAAAGGCCCGTAGTACTTAATCATGTACTAGTGGGGCAGCCCAATAACAGCCTGCTTAATAAAGGCCCATTTATGGCCCGAAGCCAGATCTGGCCCGTTAATTGTTCGGCCAAAATTTGGGCCCATTTACGGCCCGAAGCCAGATCTTGCCCGTTAATTGTTTGCCCAATAATTGGGCCCATTTGCAGCCCGAAGCCAGATCTGGCCCATTAATTGTTCGCCGAATATTTGGGCCCAACTACGGCCCATTGAATTTCGGCCTGTTAGAGGCCTGATGTAGACATGGGCCCATTTCAGCCCGGTGAGACTTTCGGCCTGGGAATGGCCCGTGCATCCCATGGGCCATATATGATCCGACGGGACATCGGGCCCACTAACAGCCCGTGCTAAAGGTGGCAACAGTTAAGCCCAATGTGACTTTGGGCCTGTTAAAGGCCTATCGCGTAATTCGGCCCGTTGATGCCTGTACTAACCTTTCGGCCTCTTAAAGGCCCATGATATTAGTGGGACAACTAAGGACCGAGATATGTTTCGGCCTAGTAACGACATGTGAGCTAACTGGGCCCAAAAAGGCCCGGTCTACATTTCAGCCTACTGAAGGCCCGTCGACGACTAGTGAAAATTGTGGCCCAACATGCATTTTGGCCTGCTAAAGGCCTGTGGTTTCATCTCGGCCGTAACAGGCCAGTATAATATTCAGCCTATTAATGGCCGAACGCTACCTGGGCCAAACTAAGCGCTGGGTCGACAAAAGGCCCGACTAAATATAGGCCAGTGTAAGTTTGGGCCTGGCGCAATGTGTGAAGGCCCCAATCATTCAGGCCCAAGAAAGACGCAGGCCGGCCCAATTGTGGCCCGCTAAAAACCAGGCCCGTTAGAGTCGAATGTTTCGGCCCGGTCGACTACACCTGATTTTTTTCAAATAGCGAATGATGGCAGTAACTAGTAGGAATTAAGAATAAACCTACTCTATACAATAAAGAAATTACGGCATAGTAACTAAGAATAAACCTACACTATAAAATAAAGGATTTAAGGTATATTACATCCACTGGGCATCGAAGTTCGCCACCAGTGATCATAAAGCGCAACGAAGAAGCAGATTACAAAAACTGGGCAACATTGTAGTGTAACAAAATAATACTGAACCGAGACCACTTCCAAGATAGTTCAAGAAAGGTTAGCCTTGCCGGGGAACTGCTGCGCAAGCTGCTGAGCAAGGCTGTGAGACCGGCCTAGCATGTCGGTCATAGCTTCCAGGTGTAGCTGTTTAGCGATGAGGTTCTCATTGGTGTTCTCCGCAATCTTTCTTAGAGATAGGACTTCAAGTCGAAGTTGAGTTGCAGAATGCCTTTCTGCTAGAACTTGGGACTGAAGAAGTCGAACTGATTCAGACAACGAATTCTGTGAGCTTGTCTGACTGCTAGTCTCAAGTAACTTGAACACTGCATCAAGACAAGACTTTGGGGTTGTCTCGCTATCTTCAAGATGTTTTGCCTTCTTTGCTGCAATATATGTTGGGTTTGTCTCACAGCCTTCAGCAGACTTGTGCATGCCATCAGGCATATCACCCTGAAACAAAGCAGAGAGATGACAGGTTTTGCACGTGTATAAACAAAGATGATAACTGTGCTGTCAATTCCATCCAATTTCAAATTAGAAAATAAAGAGTAAGTTCAAAATATCAATAGCATAATTTGGCATTGTTCATAATGCGGGGAGCTTCACCACACTACTGGATTACCATGTCAACATAACAAGCATAGATGAAGGGCAAAGAAAATCATTGTATCTATTTTGGATAATGTGCATGGCATGTTGTTCATATCATCAGCCACATCAGTAAGATAAAACAGGAGATGACAAGGTGCAAACATGGGCTGCTTCACCACACACTGGATTATAGATCCACAAAAAAAGCATACATATAGGGAGTACTAAGTAATGTGCATGGTATGAATAAGGAATTTGGTTTTACAAGTAAAACTTAGAACTTACGGTTCTTGCGAACATGCATTTTGGTAGAAACAGCAAAGTAAACAGCAGTAAACGATAGGGAGTATGAGCAAATTAAACAACAGTTGAGGATAAAGGCTTTAGAAGGACTGACTTACATTAACAGTTAACACCGGCTTTATAATGCCCTTCTCCATGTCAAGGGAAGGATAACTCAAGAATTTCAGCACAGAATCTTCTTCATAAGCATTGCCTGTACTCTACATTTTGTAGAGAGTAATTATAGATATGATAATACTGTAAGGGATAGAGGATAATGAAGATAAGATGCAGATTGATGCTATATAATCAACTACCAATCCCTGGAAGTACAAGCGTTACAGGACAAAATGTACTGACAAGAGCAATGGGCTACACTTTTGCACTGGCATTGTCTGTATTCTACTTGTTGGTAAGATTAAATATAGATCCAATCTTTTTTAGTAAATGGTGGGCGAGGGAGATAAGATGCAGAATGCTACACAATGAACCAATCCCTCTTCCCATAATACAAGAGTGTTTTGAACACTGGTGTACTGTACAAAACGTTCTTATATTATGGGACGGAGGGAGTAGCTGTTAATGTAAGTACAGTGATAGACCACGTTCAGTCCTTACAAGAGGACTGCAGAGCTAAACCTCTTCAAAAGCATTGGGTTGATTCTAAATTTATGTAAGAGTCCATACGGATCTTATAATGTCCACCAAATGGACGATTACAGGCTAACATGTGCAGTGATGCTACATAATCAAACAACTATGAAAGTAAGTATGGTCATACAGGGCAAGAGGTACTCACAAGAGCAATGCAGTGTGCAGTATAGTTGCGAGATTCTGTGGTCCCTTGAGAACGAATGTTCTTCTGCTAACAGTTTTCGTACAAGTGAGACATTAAGGCAAATGCAGAAATGTAGTTCAAATTGTGATGTGATAGCATAGACAGTACCTTACGCTGCAGCCGAGACCAATGTGTAACAAGATTATTCCAGTCACCGTCGGATAAATGTAGCACCGGAGACTTTACAGAAATTTCGTTCAGAGGCTTGCCATCGAAGTGCGCTTGCCTCAGGTAGGAACGATACTTCATCAACGAGTGCTTGAAAAGCGCAACCAACCCTTGCTCGTCTTCACAATCCAGTTTGCTCCTCGCCTATTTAAAAGAATGAAGTCTTGTGTCTTCTGTCAGCAGAAACATATGCAGTAATGACCATGAATAACATTAGTACATTACTTACGCGTAAGTTGCGGAGGAAGACTGGAAATTGTTCTGTGTCTGCGGTATAATCTTTCCATGAAGGAAAGATGCGCACAAAGTTCCTGACAACAACATAAGCTTCATCTTCTAAACTGGGAAGAAATGGAACAGGGGTCCTATTTGCTGCAATTGGGGCTCTCTCTGGTTCGAAAGGGATTTGGCAACTGGATTTGGTGTACTCTTTGCTGGAATGGGGTTTTGCATCGTAGAGCTGGTGCTATGTCAACTGGCATAATCATACTGTTTGCTGCAGTTGGGGTCTGCTGAGTTGGGGCATCAGAAATGACCAGTGTAGTAGGGCTAGAGTCTGCTAGAGTTGGGGTGTTTTGTGGGTCAGGTGATATTGCAACTACACCTAATGGGCTATTTGATTTATCAGGTGCCACTACCTTTTCCAAATACTTTGCTTGTGCTCCTCCACGATCAGCAATCGCCCTCTTCCTTTTGAACGTCTGATACACAAGAACAACATTTGAATGGATAAATATGGTATGATGACAGATGGAATATGTACTGAAAATGGATAGGCAGGGCGTATTCACATACACGATGTGTAAACTAAGCTAATGGCAGTTCAACAAAGTAGAAGCAATGCAAAGCATCAGTTGCAAGATATGTGCGAGCAATGTAACCTTGGAAAGTTAGAGCAAGTACCTTGATGGGTGAATAAGATAGGGCATCTTCCTCTGACTCCTCCACTAGGGAGCTACATTGACTTAGGTCTCCCTCTAGCTCAGAATCACTGTTAGGATCATATTCTGAGCATGAATCTGTAGGTGGAGAGCGTTTGCATTGCATTGCATCCAGACTTGATTTCAGTCCCTTAATGCCAAGTTTGACAGCCATGGCATTGTTCTGCTTTATTCTTTTCATGCGCGCAAGCTCATAATCATTATGATGCTGTTCAGAATCTGAGATTCATGAAAACATAAAAAGTAGTCAGATTATCTATGGAATGCATTGCGGATTCAACTCGAAGAGTGTCTCCCTATAAACCCCTGCATATGCAAAGTTCACCCCCAACCATGCTGACCAGACCACACACAGAAATACAAACCCCTTATGTCTCTATAACAGGCAGGCACACATTTCAAAACTGAAGTAGGAACATTAGAATCATATGAAATTCGTATTTGAACAAATAAACTAAGCAAGTATGAGTGGCATAATGTTTAGCTTCAAGGGTGGAGTGTTGGTAGTGCGACACAAAGCAAGTAGGCAGATTGTATTCCATGTAAAAGATCGAAACCTATGTAAAAGCGGGAAATGACACTTTCTTTCTATACAATGCAGTGTTCGTTGCCCACACATGATGGAAGAGATCACATAGAGAAATACTATTCACTCATGTCTACGGTTCCAGTATTTACAAACAGGGTGGTCCACCCTAAAAGAATATTGACAACAAATATGACAAGGCAAGCATAGATGTAGTGAATCAATCATTTACTTGTGAGCTTACTAGGGAAAGTATGCAGAATTGTAACTGCAGTAAGAGACCGTCCAAAATCTGAATGAAGAAGTTTGTCTAGCACTTATTGTTTGCAACTAATCGATGTGAATAATTGGATACTATATCAAATGAGTAAGAAAGACAAGTAAAATTGTCAACAAACCTGGCTTGCAGTAGTAATCTGGGTCAATGTCACTACGACCAACAATCCAAAATGACTAGTGTCTGTTCCGAGGGCCGGAATTTTGAAAACCCTGTGAACTTTAGAGGTACTAAAGATTACCGAAATACATCTAAACCAGTAAGTGTAGGTAGCACTGAGCACACAACAAACCCTAATGACAGTCCTGCCTAATGAGTAATGAATCAATTAGAAAATGGGTGATGAGGAGTGGCTGCTGAGTGTTGAGGAAGTATCTCAGGATAAATCGGGTTGGCTTGGTGGGTGCTGCACGCCTGAGCCCTGAACGGACTGGGAAGGTAGGCACGGCGGCGCGCCCGGGCAGCGGTGACGCTGTTGGGCGAGCGGCTCCTGGCCTCCTGTTAGTCCGGCGTCTCCTCCTAGAGTCATGCCGTCCGGGGATGGCAAGTCGCCAGCGAGGCAGGCGGCTGGGGGCGAGTAGAGATCGGAAGCGCGCAGCAGAACAGAGGGGAATCGGGGCCTGGGACGACCCAAAATCCCAGGGTGGGCCGGCCCACCGTGGGCACCCTGTAGAGATACACACCCGAGCGGCGAACATGCATTTTCGAAACTAATTTAGGAACATTTAGCTGACCAATTAAACAACTCTGTTTTAATAATATCAGATTCGTATTTGAACAACTAAGCTTGTTTAGCTTGATGGGTGGAGCAGTGTTATTATGACACGAAGCACGTATTCTGATCGTATAGTGATCATAAAAGGGGGAAACTCTAAGCATATTTTTTTAGCAAAAGAGGGTTTCCCCTCCGATTTCTATTAAAGAAACCACCACGGGACCAACATGATCAATTAAACCCTAAGCATGATCAATTAAACCGTATTATGGTTGTGCCATGGCAGATTTGAAGCTGCAAACCGAAGAAATGATATTTAGCATCCATTGTTTGCTTCGAACTAAGAACTAAATTCTAAGAGCTGAAAAGAAAGTAGAGCAACCAAGTTAAGATCTATTTTCTGGTTGAGATGAAAAAGTTGAGGAGATATGAAGTACCACCTCTCTTGAGGCGCCGTGTAGGCATTCGGGGTGCGATGGCTGTCGGTGGCGTTGAAGCAGATCTGCGACAGTAGACGGGTGCATCGGGGGATAAGTCCCATTGCGGTGGAAGAGAAGGTCGTGTGAGCGGCCCCGACAAAGAGGATGACGGCACCGATGAAGCGAGAGGACGCGATGCAAGGCTATTGGTCCGTCGCCGTGGATGAGAAACGTCCATCTCAAGCAGTGGACGGCGCGGTCTTGGTAGGCGCTCCGGCATGGTGGAGGACGGTGGCGATGGATGTGGTGGAGGACGGCGGCGATGAATGGGGTGGCGGACGGAGGCTGGTGTGGGGATGGGGTGTTCTAGCACGAATGGTGTATGAATCGGAAAATGGAGGGAGAGGTATGAGGAACCATGTTTTTGGGACGCGCCTGTCTGAAATATGGGAAAGTTACGAACTTAGCCCCCGTTTAAAATTTGGATGTCTCATCGGTTGGCGATTTCGGGCGAGGAGAGGGTGGTTGGCGCCCATGGTTTGCACCCACGGTGTATGAATGGGGCTGACAGGTAGGGCGGTTGTGTCACATCTGAGTGAAGTTACAAACCTGCCCCTATTGAAAATATTTGCTTACATCGATTTTGGCCGAGTCGAGTTTGTTTTGCCACCCACCATGTATGAATGGGGAATGGAGGGAGAAACAGAGGTCTTTCAGACGATCTTGAATCATATGTGTTTTGCCGCCCATGTTTGACGCCCACCATGTCGGAATGGGCTCAGAGGCGGTCGTGTCACGTCTAACTGAAGTTACTAACCTACCCCTATTTAGAGCAGTGGAAATCGGGCCGATGGATTGTCCGTGTAATGGGTAGACAGTAATTTCCATCTCCCAAACACTTGGCTTCGGGCAGCCGATATGGGAGTGGACATTTTGCCGCTTCTTTCGAATTTTGGGACAATAAGCATGCATGTTTACCCTGGCAACTAAATTCGAATCCATTTTGTATTCCTATATCAATCTTTATAAATCATTCTACGTGTTTTTATATATCTTCAAAAGGACGACAAAGATGTATTCCACTGTCATATATGAATATGGTTTACAAATGCCGATACTCAAATTCAGAAGCTAGAATCCAGTTTAAGGTGAATTCGAATATTTGGAACACTTCATGTCCAACTCAAATGTCACACGCAGCATAATGTGTACTCCCATTTAGATATGTACACAAGCGATGTATCAAGATTCAAATACCGAGTCAATCAACCAAGAATGTACAGAACTAACAGACATATAAACACTTATAGAGTATATGGATCAATAATATCAACTAACATACATAAGCCAGGCCGCTGTACTTTTTTTTGCTACAACAACATCCTTTTTTTAGCCAGCATCTTGGCCCTTTCCGATGCGTGCCACTTATGGTCCATCTATACTACTACTATTGCTGAATGCACATTCAGCCCGATTGGCATATTTGTAGGTCTGGCACAGCAATCCAAATGAAATGTCTCCGAGTCTTATCGATTAATACAGACTTGTGCTCAAATAAAATTACAAACCAAAAAACCAAAAAAAACAATTATTACAAGATCTCTAAAACAAATGGTTTGATTGATTACATGAACAGACAACACAAAGGTTATTCAACGATGGAAAGAACATTTCACCTATGATTTACCAAGTAGGAATTTAATTTCCTTTTTTCCTTCAGGACCTTAACAATCTGGTCAGTCTCAGCTTGCTTCGTTTTGAAATCCACCAAATATTTAATGGTTGTCTTGAGTACTGCTTGTGATTGTGTTGTTTGCTTCCTCAACATGTCAACTTCATCTCTAAGTGCAGAAGCAGAATCTCTTTCTACCACTAGTTTAGCCTCTAGAGCATCAGCAGTTGGCAATTCATAATGCACGATTGGGCCGGTGCCACTGCTGTGGGATGATGCAACGTCCATGGTGACCTCGCTCTTTGATCTTGGGCTAACCTGTTTTGCCATTAAAGTTCCGATTGGATTCAGAAAAGTTGAAGTTAGCAAAACATCTCAACTGGGAGTTATAACAGCAAACCAGTTAAACAAACAAGGAATTAAAGAGTTTCAATTGGATGCTGAAAAGTAGTTATTAACATCATTGTAACCCGCTGTTGCAGCAGCAAAGCAGTTAAACAAACAAGTAGATATTTAAGTTAAGGCAAACAGGTAATTCTTAACAGTAAGTATCAAACACATATATAGGCGCAGTCTACAATATGATTAACAGGCTGTGGCATTATGTAATCAGTAGCAAACTAAATTAAGCCAAGCAACGTAATTGAACAATTTTGCAATAAGTGGCTAACTAAAATTCCGAGAAGCAGGTAACTGAACTTACGCTAGTTCTTTGTACAGGCACACTGCAACTTCTTTTTCGCTTACAAGGTTGTACGAAGGAGTCCATGGCATCAATTGCTTGGATACGCAGTCCCAATACTTCTTTCTTCCCACACTGCATTGGTAAGTCGAATGGTTAATCTGGTAAGATGGTGCGTCCTTGATATGTTATATGAGGACGTGTAGTCAGACTAGTTGTAGCCACACACATCACACTGGCTTTTACTGTATATTTCATGCGATTACTTTTGGCATATCGAGATCTAAGCAATCTACAATAGGATGAAAAGACTGGCATCCTTCACATTATTGGCGAACTCAGTTCATAGAAACAAGCAATTCAACCATTCTGTGGGTAAATCAAAAGCGCCACTGGAATATTTTTCACTACCCAATCATACACGCAAAAAGGGGCGACGCCACCATAGGGGCTGGTATGGGCGGCCGCCTCAGGTGGCTGGAAAGTGTGCACCTAGTTTGAGTCGTCCAGGTTGGCCCAGGCTAGTTTTGTTTGTCCCAACGCACGAGCAGGCAATGTAAAAAATGAAGAAAAATGTTTCAATTTGGATGGGCCAATAACATAAGTGCAAGGCAGGCCCTATAGCAGGCTCGCGGCCCAAACGAGCGCCTCCCATATCGATCGACAGCAGGAAAAATCCCAATTGATTCGCTCCAGCCTCCAGTCTGGTTCGCTCCTAACCTAGCCGCCGCTGGACAGACCGACACAGCACTTCCTCGCGCCCTCGTTGGAGGGCGGTCGCCGGGCTTCAAGCGAACGGAAGGACAAGAAGATGAAGATCCAACCCTGGGTGTAGCCTGCGTGGGAGGCAGCGGCGGCAGCACGGGCATGGCATCGAGCTTGCGCAAACGGACAGTCGCAGCTTGCAAGAGTAGCATGCGCAACGAGCAGGTACATCACATCCCTGATTATATCTAATTCAACTCTTCAATTTCTGGCCAATAGTTAAACCTGACGGTGTTGTAAAACTGCTTGTATGTAGGGAATCTATGAGAAAATGAAACCAATTTCTACTTATTTTATAACTCCCCCAATCAATACTGAACTGACTGAATCTGATGTATCTAATCAAGTTTCCGATGCAAACATACAAGCTCATGTTGTTCTTGAGCCTGAAGTGTCTAATGAACAGACTGCTAATGAAGGATTTGATGCAAACATTTTACATGCTCCTGGTGATGAACATATAGTGTCTAATGAGGGATCTAATGCAAGCATTTTGCAAGCTCATTGAAGGATTTAGTGTCTAATGATGATCTGCTATGTTGAGAGAGACAGAGATTTGCAGGCATTGATGACAAGCAAATTATAGTGCATTTTCATAGCTTGAGGAAACGTCGAGGCCATCTACCAGAAAGTCCCCGTATCATGACAACATAGCATAAATACTTTTCTAATCTGTTGTTTGAAACTATTGGCATACTTGTGCAGGATAGATATATTGATATGCAGTTTGCGCACTGGTTATAGGTGCAATTACACTTCGATATTTTCAGCCAGAGACGAATAATTCAAGCAGGTACAGACCATGTTTGTAGTCCTTGTACACCATGTTGCATTTTGTGTTTTTTGGTGCTTGCATCATTTAGTGTTTATAATCTGAACTACTTTGGATCATTAGCTGGTTTTCAAAGTGCATGTAGCTTCACATTTCTCAAGTTATGTTGATTTCCGGAGTGCAAGTGCCTTCGTATTTTTTAAGTTAAATGTTCGCCCCTGGTAACTTGAATTCGTGGATCCGCCACTGCACACAAATCATACACGAATGCCAGTACGAATTAAATGAAATGCAGGGACTTACGCTAGCTCGTTGTACAGGCTCACTGCAGCTCTGCTTGCGCTTGGGATGTTCCATGTACAAGTCCATGTTACCACTTGCTTGGATGTGCAGGCCTTGTGCTCCTTGCATCCCCCTCTGCATTTTTGACACGGCGAATGGTTGATCAAATAAGAGGAATCGACCTTGATGTTGTACCGGAGGACAGATACTTACAAGGTTATACGGGTGTGCAGGATGTGTACCAGATCCCGTAGCGCCGTCATGCTTCGCTAAAAAATGGATTTGCTTGTTTCAGATGATATCTCCAGAAGAAATAAGAGTTAAAGTCAGAGTTGCATAGGCGTGTAAGCTAAGAGAGCAGTGAAAGGATATCCAAACATCGTCGGAACAGTGCACAAGGGAGTGATGTGTGGATACCTAGTTCGGGCCGGCGTTTGGGCATGCTCGCCTAGCTAGAGTGCGGGTCACTTCAGAGCCGTTGAGGGTGATGCGCTGGCGTTGGCTGGCCGCGCACGGATGCAGATCTTGAGTGGCAGCGGAGCGCTACGATGCGGTGGACGAGACCGTTGGTGAAGCCCCAACGGCCTCGGGGGGCGGAGGTGCGACGATGTGCTCGGTGAAGTAGCCCCGGTGAGCTGGGAGACGGCGTCGGTGAAGCGCACCTGATGCGGTGGAACTCGGTGTCTGTGAGGCACGTCGGTTGCGGCGGCCGACGTTGTCGGTGGACCACCGGTGCGGTGGACGAGGGCGTAGATGAGGTAGCTCCGGTGCGGTGGTGAAGCGCGATCGTCGTCTTCGTCGTCGTCGTCCGGCACAGAGGTGGGGAAAGAGACGAGACGAGGGGCGATTCGAACTTTGCTTGGGTTGGCGGCGAATTAGGGATTTGAGCAATCTGGGCGCGGAAGGGGACGGTGGAGAAGAGAGATTTTGCAGGGCTGGAATTGGGGCCGCCAGATATTTCAATCCGAAACGTGGAAGAGCAAACTTATTTTGTCGTCGTCCTTTTTTTGGGGGGGGGAGGGAGGGACGAGGGAGGGAGTGGGGGAGGGAGGGACGAGGGAGGGGGTGGGTGGCTGGGTGCTACGCGTCCGTCCGACACACGCGACCACCCCGACAGGACTATGCTTCGGTGCCTTAAGGCACCTGCCTTTGTGTCCATGACATGTGGGCCCAACAGGTGGCTGGCCCACATGTCAGTGACCCAAAGGCAGGTGCCTTTAAGGCACCGAAGCAGCGTCCACCCCGACACGACCCTGGTCTGCCTGGTGCGCCTACATTTGAGAATGCAAACGAATCTTCTTTCATTTGCAAACGAATTTGTATGTATTACCATGCCTGTGTTTTCCTTGCAATAATTAGTCATTCGAAACGAGATACTCCCTCCGTTCACTTTTGTAAGTCGTTTCAGACAACTTAAAATGAACTGTTTTGCACATTGTCTAAAATGTCTTCAAGGTCTTATAAAAGTGAACAGAGGGAGTACTATAAATTAATTAATGAGGAGTTATTTGAAAAAAAATCGAAACGGTATCCACGCTAACGTGGATTAGAGTGTGTGTCACATAATTAGTTATTTGAAATAGAGTGTGTGTCACGTAGCGATCTCCAATTCTAACATGGATTTCGCATTTCACTATATCCACGCTACTTTTTTAATACAAATTCATATGTATATGATGAACACCATGGTAGTGAGAAAACTTTTGGATGGATTCAAACATATGACCTACAAAAAAGCACAACAAATTGAGTCAATGTCAACTTTTCGAAACTTAGTATGGCACGAATTCGAAATAATTACTCGTATGCATGGTCCTCAGTTCAAATCTTACAATGTACACCGAATTGAAACATCGATGTTAAGTCTCGTACTATGTACATTCAACCACCCCCCCCCACACACGCTACATACTTCATGTATCGGTCAATCTTCCTCTCTTACCACCTTAGGAAGCTATCGGTTTCCAACACACGTTCATTCTTTCTCTCCATGTTTCGATCTCTAAGTCTCTCAACTACACAACCCCTTTTTCCACTCTGTTACCAAATGTATTTACCTCACACACCCGCCATTGCACCCCATGCTGAGCTTTCTCTCTCTCTCTCCCCCTCTCCCTCTCACCCTCTCGCGCTAAATACATGCATTGCCAATCTAGCCCCCCCTAACCTCTCGTGCGCACGCACGCACGTTGTATATCTAGGTCACTCCCTCGAGACTGTCTCACTCTTTCTTCCGCACGGCGGGCCACACTCGCTCAATCTTGCTCTCTTTATCTGAATCTCGTTTAACCTCGTTTTCTTTCACACACAAATGATATATCTCCCTGTTCGGGCCTCGATCGACACACTCTATACTCTCTCACGCAGATTGTCTATCTAGGTCAGTCCATCCAAGCCGCCGCCACTCTTTCGACCTCATGGCGGGCCACGCTCACTCAATCTCTCTCTCTCTCTCTCTCTCTCTCTCTCTCTTGTATGTCTCGATTGACCTCGCTCTTTCTCGACAAAAACGATATATCACCATGTTTGAGCCCAATTCGACCTATTCACATTGTATACTCTCTCACGCACATTGTCTATCTAGGTCACTCTCTCCAACCCGTCTCACTCTTTCGATCGCACGACGACCCTATGTGATCGATTGACCTTGCTTCCTCCCACGCACAAAATATATCTACATGTTTGTGACTGGATCATCTCTCAAGCTCTATCTTACAGCCCTCACCCTTGCCAAAAGCTCAATCGGACAATATCTCTCCAGAGCATATATATCTGTTCAATGAATGTCGGACCACACTCACTTTGTCTCTCTATCTATATGTCTCTCGATTGACCTCGCTTTCTCACACCGTATCTTCCACGCATTGAAGCTACTACCTCTCCATCCCTCGCAAAGCCAGAGCTATTTACATTGCGAGTGGCACTCCAACCTTGGATTGATTTGTGTAGGCATTTATTCCGATCGGTTTAGATTATATTTTCGTAGCATTCGGCCCACAACTACTCCAAACACCGTTGCAACCCCCGCAACTCCCCTAGTTGATTTCCCTCTGGCTCGGTCATCGCTCTCTCGCACGTCCTTTCTCGCCTTCAACGTCGCACCATGGTATTATTGCAAAAAACTATGTTGTTCTCTTTAATTATTATAAATAAGCTACAAAACTACACACCGATAGTCCACTTGGAATGGAACAAAATTCGACCCACAAATTAAAGTGCTACAAACTACACACCGAGGGGCCCACATGTCATGAAACAAATTTGGACCCATATACAAATTAAAAAATAAAGGACGAGGATCGAACATGCGACCGGGCCTTCAAGCCGCACGTCAATAGGCAACATACGTAGAACAACAATGTTTGTTGTACCCCCTTTGTTCACATAATGTTTTTATATTACCACAGCCTATTTAATGGATAACATGTAATATTATTTTTAGTACTATTCGCCTTCACTTACTGGTGGGTTCCATGTGTGCTCTCTCTCTCTCCTCCCCTTCTGCGTTTAGACGCACGGGCAAACACGAAGAACTCGCGGGCGATGTTGCCGTTGACCATATCTGGACGCGTTCACAAGTCACGGCACCAGTTTCACGTACTAGCAGCACTAGTCAGTGTGTACGTGCAATGCACGTTAATTTGGAAGTATATTAAGTGCATGCGGATATTAAGTAGGATATTATTTGCGTGTTATTATGTGATTAGCACTATTTTTGGCATGAAATTAACTGCACGCTAAACGTGTTGAGCGCTCGACATTGAAGCAGTCTAGGTCGTTGGATGACAAGGAATACATGTGGCTTGATGACGTTTTATATTTAATTTGATACGGCTCTAGCAGAACATTCAATCGATCAAACCATAGATTTCGTTCAGTCTGACTCCGACTTTAAATTATACGACGATCGATCTAAAATAAACGGAAATGATAAACGTTCGGATTTTAAGCATGGCAATCCAAACGTTTTTCATGGCAAATTTAGATTACGCGGCGGCGGCGGGGGCGTCTTGCGGTGGGAAGCGGCTCCTCTGCCGTGCTCTGTGTGTCGTCGGGCCACTGACCGACGGCGACGGCGGCGTCTTGCGCCGTTGTTGGCGTACTCCTGGACGTTGGCCTAGCTTCAAGGAAGGCCAAAATGTTCTGGACTTCGGAGCGAGTCAACTGGCGGGAGGAGGCGACTGGCGTTGGTGCAAGGAAGCGGTCGACGGCGGCCATCCATGCCGCTGAGGGGGCACTGGCACCCGCACGGGGACAGGCGCTGTCAACGCGCGGCGGAGACATTCGTGTGCACGGGCACCGGCACGGGCGCGCACGTCAGTGCACGCGCAGGCGCATGCGCTGGCAGGTGCACGGGCACCGGCACGGGCGTGCGCGTTAGTGCACGCGCAGGCGCATGCGCTGGCAGGTGCACGGGCGCGTGAAAGTCGGCGGGGACCTCGTGGAACCCCGTGGGATCAAGCTCGGCGACAATGTGCGGCTCGCAGCCCATCAATGCCACGGGGATGGGCGCTGGCGCAGTCGGGGCGACGGGAGCCGGAACGGGAGCGGGGACAGGCGCGGCGTCTTCCCGCAAGGCCAGTTCAAGCTCGTCCCAAAGCGCCTTATGTTCTTGAGACTCCGGCTGGGTGTCTTCCTCAGGAAACTGGAACACTAAGGGCAGACCATCGTGATGCGGCATGGCGTACGTTTAGGTCAGGCTAGTTGGAGGTAGACGACAGGAGAATCGGAGAGGAAGAGAGAAGATTGTAGCGATACCGGGTAGTGCGGGGTTGATTTTAAACTGCGGCGCCGGCGACATTAAAAGTGGGAGCAGTTGGGAAGGGCTCGCCTCCCGGTGAGCCTGCACAGCGGTCTGCTCGCACGCCTCCCTGTCAGCCGGCGCAGCGGTCTGCTCGCACGCCTCCCGTCTACTCATCACACGCTTGCTCGGACGGCACCTGCCGATGAGAAGCGGGGACTCGTGGCGGCACGAAACGCCCACGGTTTCAATAGTGAAAACGTTCGCCTTAACGTGACAGGTCTTTGTTCCAAAATACCTTGGCTCTTCATTTGTGCAACTTGTCATAAGCAGCTTGTCTCAAATTGAAGAAAAAAGTTACGAAGTAATATTTGTGCCATATCATGTGACCATGCTCAGTTTCAAGAATTCATGCTCACTTTTGGATTTTCTGAAATTTAAGATCCAAGATTCAAAACAATATCATAACATGCATCATGCAATAAATTTTCAAGCCGTACATCTGTCCTGTTGTATTTCTTAAGAAAGGATTTGGTCAAACATTTTGCTTAGTTAGACTTCAGACAAGTTATATATGCAGAGTAAAAGGATAATCCTTCTGTACAAGTGCATTGCCTGATATATTAACTCAAGTATTAGGCAGGAACAAACGGGCTCAATTATGTGATCATCTTGGTGTAGTAGTAGTAGTACTAGGCAATGCAGTTGACGGGTGACCTTGGCGAGCAGCGACCGAGGGAATTGAACCATGCTCGTCACGGTAGGTAACGTTGTCTAGTTCTTTTTGAGGTTGTCTAGTTACTAAAGCATCCCTCCGTTGTTCATCGGTAGTCATTATGGACCGGGGACATGAGGGGAATTTCTTAGGGCTGGAATTCTAGCCGCCAGATATTTCAACTTGAAACGCTGAGGCTCGACTGGTTGGGGTTGCCTAATGTGCATACCACGCACGCCACCGAAGGACATGAGCCTATTTTTTTAGGATCAACAGGAGCCAAGATCTGGCTGGTACGCCATTGGGTCCTACCATTTGAGAATACGTAAGGAACCTTTTAAATTGCCGAACGAATCTATGTGTATTACAATACCCGTATTTTCCTTGCAAATGCTAATCTTAACGTGGTAATTGATTTATGATGAGTTGTTGAATTAGAGTGAGTTTGTGATATAGTGATCTCAATGTGGATTTCACATTTCATGGTATCCCTAGTAAGTTCTCCAATGCAAATTCAAATTTAAAAGATGAACAATATGGAGGTGAGAAAACTTTGTATGTATCAAGCATATGACCACACACACACACACAAGACACACACGCACGAACACAACAACAATCCAATAAGTATAGTGCATCTATTTTTCCAAACCATGCATGTATGACACGAATTCAAAAATACTCCTTCTATTCCTAGATATTAGTCTTTTAGAGAGTTCAACAAGTGACTACATACGGAGCCAAATGAGTGAATCTAGACTCTAAAATATGTCTATATACATCCGTATGTGCCAGTCCATTTGAAATCTCTAAAAAAACTAATATTTATAGGAACAAATGGAGTAAAATGTAAGACATGCATGGTCCTCAGTTCAATATTTAAAATGAACATGAGACTGAAACATGAATATTAAGTCTAGTACTACAGTACATGCAAATGTTGTGTTTAGGCGGAGCTATGATTGTCGGGGGTCAACCCCTCGACCTTAGATAAAATTGTGGAACTCTGTTTAGGGTTGTTTAGATTATATTTGTCCCCACCCTCCCAACCACCGATTGGTTGTGCACCCCCACCCCTCCTCCCCGGGAGAATATCATGTGCCCCCATACCTTAGATGCTATATGCCGATACGAGTTGCTTGGAGCTTGTAGATCTGAGATATAGCAGCTCACATGATGTGTCTTAATATTTTAACAGGAAACCTTGATTAGTTTGAGAATTGCACACAATTTGTACAAAAACTACTCAGATGCCCTTGGATCCCATATCCAACGACCTCGAAGCTCGTATCACCGTAGCATCTAAGATGAAGGAGGACATCATATTCTCCTGTATGTAAGAATATCATGTGCTACCACACCTTAGATGCTTTGGTGATACAAGCTCTTCGGAGCCGTTGGATTTGTGACCCAACACCTCCTCGGTGGTTCGAATGGTTTTTTGCAGAAAAGCCCCAAAAGAGTTTGGCCACTGCTTACAAGCACAAAGACTGCTCAGATGCCATTGGATCTTAGATCAAACGACCTCGAAGCTCGTATCACCGTAGCATCCAAGCTGCGATAGCACCTTATGTTTTCTCGCACATCAGTATATGAGGTGCTCCCGCACCGTAGATTCTATGGTGATACGAGTTCACTGAGATCTAACGGCCCACAGTAGGAGGTTTGAATGTTTTTGCAATATACGGCTGATAGAGTTTGGGAAATGCGCAGAAGTACAAGTACTGTGCCATCTGATCACTGAACAGATGACTTAGATGCTCATATCACCGTAGCGGGTAATTAAGCCACGGGGAGCACCTAATATGAGCAACGAGGAGCCGTTGGATCGAAGATGCAGCGGCACACACGAGGCCTGAATGTTTTATTTGCAAAAAAACCTTTGGAGAGTTTGGAAATTGCGCATAATTACAAAGACTACTCCCAAGCCATTGGATCTCACTTCCAACGGTGTAAAAACTCGTATCACCATGGTATCTAAGCTGCGGGGTGGATGTGATATTCTATGCCGCTGTCATTTTTGTTCGTAAACTTGCAAAATACGTGTAACTCGTGCCTTTACTTGTCTAACCGCGCAAAGTGTTTGTTCAAAAAAAACCATCCTACACTGAAATATCGGAACAACACACGGGGGTCCCACTTGTCATTAATCAAATTTGGACCTAAAACTAACAAATCTGAAAGAGGAGATTCGAACTGGCAACCTGGACTAAAAAGCGTAAGTCGATAGCCTGAAACAACAACGGTTGTTGGCTTTGTCCCATAACTTGATTATATACAGTATTACGTTGAGTAGAGTAGAGGGAGTGCCTCGTCAACACGTGCATGACCGTTGTCTCACTTACTGGTGGGTCCCAGGTCTGCGATCTCAATCTCTCTTCTCTCCATCGTCTAACCTTTGCACGGGCACACACGAAGAGCGGCGCTAGCTTGCCGTGGTGTTATTACAACAACAACAAAAAGCTTGGAAAATAGAAGAATCGCCTAGAACAAGAGACGTTGTGGCTGGTCGAGATGGAGCTAACCACATCTATCCTCCGTGCCACGTTTACATGATGAAGCTGTGTGGCTAGTGGGGTGTTTTCGACCGACTGGCTGGGTCCCGAGGTCGAACCATAGGTACTAGAGTTACTGCCGACGTCTGATACAGTACTCCCTCCGTCTAGGTGAGTAAGTCACCGTGACCAAGGAGGAGGGGAAAATGAGAGACCTTAATGTTTACTTGCTAATTAGTAACATTGCATGAAATGAACTAACCACTACATCTCGTGTTTGGTAGTCTCAAATCATTAAAAGCATGCACACCCCTCATCTCTTATTGGTTCATATGTCAAGCAACAAGAAACGAGATAGAAGTTAATGCACCGCGCGAAAGTGTTTTGGGATTATTTGATTTTCGTAAGATGACTTACACACCTAGACGGAGGGAGTATATTTTTACACGCACATTTTTCCTCCGTGCCGAGACGTGGCACACCCTACCCCGTGGTTTCGGGGTCCTCCCGGGTGGTGCACGCACATATTTCTTCCTGATGTGGGATGCCCTACCGCGCGTTTTCTGGGTCCTCCTCGGTCATAGCACCGAAGCAAGTAAATGAGTTGTCAAATCATGAAAGACCACCTTTCCCACCGAGTACATCAGTGAAGCACGGTGGCTAGCTAGTTGGGCTAGTTCGACCGATTAGCTAGGCCGCCGCCACATTTGTTTTTTCACCCCTTTTTTTATCTACTTGCCGGCAGGTAAATTTAAATATTCACCGCGGCGTTGCTCTGGTGTTTGGGTGCGGCAGGATTTTTAATTTTTTGATTGACGGGAGAAGGTGTGGCAGGATTTTTAATTTTTTGATTGACGGGAGCAGGCGCGGCAGGATTTTTAATTTTTTGATTGACGGGAGCAGGCGCGGCAGCAATTAGTCACGATGACTCCACTTGTAAAACCCACTGCTCTCTAATGTGAGAAGTCGTCGACTGGTGTTTTACCGTGGTGAAAACCAAAAGATTCCCTGCTCCTCGGCTGGCTCCCTCCGCCTTCCTGTATATTGCATTGCCTTTCAGCCGTTTCGCCCCCTTTGCTTCCTCTCCCCATTGCTTGTACCTAGTGCCATGGCGGCGCAGCATATCACGGAGTCTGAGGTGAGGCGCCTGACTCAGGAGCTCCATGCTAAGGATGCGGAGCTCGGGGCCAAGGACGTGGAGCTCCGTGAGCTCAAGGAGGAGAGGAGTGCCATGCTCCTCCGTTATGTGCGGGAGTTCACGGAGCTTCAAAAGCAGCAGGCGTCCACCACAAAGATGCTCGAGGCATCGGCGGCGTTGCTGTAGAAAGCGGGAGATACGATAGGCCATCAGGGGAGCCGGCTGGAGCACGAGCGGGCCAATTGTGACGAGGTCCAAGATCGCCTCAGCCACTTGGTGAACCAAGTTGCCAAGCATGTGTTGCGGCTGCACGATGCCTACCATCGTGCCAGCGCGATGATGCCGGCCGTTGGGCTAGACCTGTTCGATCACCCGGCCGACTTCAACGAGTTGCAGCTTCCTGACCTGGTCTCCTTCTTCACCTATACCTCTGAGGAGCTGAGCCGTCTCCGCGCGATGGTGGGGGCTGAGCTGGACAAGGAGGGGTTGCGGGCTGCCGTCGCCATTGTCAGGCGAATCCTTTTAGGGCTCCGTCACCAGAATCCATTCGTGCCATTGGACGCCATCTTTGACGAGCTGGCTCCCATGGACCGGGAGCGGGATCTGCGGGCGGTTGCACCCTACATCACCAACGTCGTGTGCCTCGAGAAGCAGAGGGACTTCGGTGGTGTTTAGGCGCCCGCTGCATGGGCATGTCCATGTCTCGGTGCAACATGACCGTTGGATCAAACTCAGACGGTGCAGATCAGTCACTGTAGCACAAAGCGTGTGGGTGTGTTTGGTTGCATTCTTATCTCAATATAGTTGTTTCCTCTTCGTGTATTTTTGTTAACCTACTAGTGTGGAATCATGCACCCTTCATGCACTCTGCCAAACACCCAAAAGTTGGTCGAGAAGGGAACTTTTGCTCCCTTCCCGTGCACCCTTCATACGGAATTCCCCTTCATACACCCTGCCTAACACTATTCGTGCTTCATATGGTTCATGTTTCATGGAGTACTGTAGCACCGTACTCTCCGTGCGCTGTAGACCTACTTCTGTTAACATTGATCTCACCGTTCATTCTCGACCGGATAGTCGAAAAAGCGGTACTATGTTACATATAGGAGTAGTTGACATGCGCACAACATCATTTGTTATCGTCATATCTTACTACACTAGCAACAAGATTGTCTAGTACTGACGTATGAACCACTGCACATGCCTAGTAGTAGGAGCACTGTGTATGTTCAAGTGGCTGCCGTGTTTCGCACTCCTCCGTCGTAAGAGTGGAAACGCTTGCTGTAATCATTTTTTTCTTCAGAAAAACAGTGGACACGATCTACCGTGCGGATCCTCCTCCAGCCATGCGCTAAATTACTCACTTTCGCCGACGTGTGGGACAGCCAGCACCTGGGTCCACCAGCCATGCACTAAATTACTCCGTAGTAGAGTGACGGTAGACTACCCCGATCGAAGCGCCGCAGTAATGCCCAATGAGCCGTCAAATCACAAAACCCCCTCCTTTCCAGCAGTAAGTTGGACGGACGAAGCAACCATCATTTCACTCTTCTCTCTCAGCTTCCTCTCTTGAAGAAAACCCCCACTCGCTTCGCTTCTCCCTCATCTCGTTCCTCCTTTCACTCTTCTCTCTTAGCTTCCTCTCTTGGATGGACGCTGGAGCACCGGCTGACGTGATGTCTATGGCTCTGGCCAAAACCGTCGACGCTCATGGTACGAAGAAGCGCAAGCACCCCGCCGAGACTACCGCAGACAAGCTCAAAGCCATCGCCCTGTCCAAGCCCCCCTCTCTGGGATCCCTCATTAAGCAAGTCCAGGTAATGTCTCTTGTTGACGATCTTTTTCTCGATCTTGATCGTGTTTTTTCATCTAACATGCAGTACTAGTACTGGTAGTACAACTTTCTGGGTGATCTTGCATGTGATTTTAGTGTGCCAAATGACGGTTCTAAATTCCTCTTTTGACCAAAACATGCGAGAGGTTGACACTGATTTCTTATAGATTACTTTCAACTACTCCCTCTGTTCCAAATTTCTTGTCTTAGATTTGTCTAGATACGGATGTATCTAATACTAAAATGTGACTTGATACATCCGTATCTAGACAAATCTAAGACAAGAATTTTGGGACGGAGGGAGTACTTTATGAACATCAATGCTACCTTTGAAGAGGGTATATTTGCCTCAGTAACTTGTGTTATGGATATTGCAAGTAATCCCTCTGCTCTCATGCCTTTGAAGACATGTTCTAGTGTCTTTGTTCACTCATTTCTGTGCGTATATGTAGTCATATATGGAGTATAATATCGAAAATCATCTTATATTTCTGAACGGAGGTAGTAATAAAATATGGTTTCTGTTTGAATTAGAACCAGGTCCGCGGTGGAGATGAAGTTCTCAAAGTCATGCCGTGTGAACTGGAAGACCTAGGGATGAGTTCTACTGCTAAACTATCCAGCTGATGTGTCCTTGTCGCCACGTGTCCTGAACTAGTGTTTTCCTGTAGCATTGTTGTCAGGCATGTTCTCGAGGCTGTACTTGACCACAACAATTTCCTGGCTGTGCCTTCGATTACGAAGGGTGTGGTTCTTGTAAAGCTTCCCAACAAATCTGATGCGGCCTGTCTTCATCATCATGTTTATGAGTGGAAAGACCACTCTGTTAGGTTCTCCAAGGTTGACAAGATGGTGATGGTGCATGTAGACATCTCTCACGAAGTCCATGGCCTAGTCAGTTATGCGGGGTTCATCCCGTAGGTCAGTGGCAAGAAATAGTCTGCAGAGTTTAATTAGTGCAACTTTGCTTGTCTGTAGTAAGTACTATTGTTCAGTACTTGATTTGTGTTTGTGAACCCTGTATTGTTTATTAGTACTGCCGCTTTTGGTGTGTGGTCAGTCCTGAGAACGGTCTATGTTAATGTCTGTCCACTCAATTCAGTCTGTATATTTTGAAGTATCCAGATCATCTTTTTTGTGAGGACGGTTTATCAATTATGGTTACACTCCAATATCTGTATGCATTGCAGGGTTTATCGCACCCACCAGGATTTCCAGTCCCATGGATGTTCGGTCCATACGATTTGTCACGACCTTTGGACTGTCCTGCTTGTGGGAGTAGGAGGGGCCCCTGCATGCCAGCCGTAGTTGGACGATCAATCTTCTGTTTAGTACTTCAACATAGTGATTTCCTGGTAAGGATTCACTCGTGTCACATCAAGTAAATCTTATTGATTTACTGTCTAAATCTTATTGATTTAATGTCATGTTTTCTTTCTTTTCCTGCAATTTTATGATGCAGGTTTTGCCATGTGACATTCATCACAGAATAAACCGTTTGGTTTGCTCTACGATGGCTATTTTTGCAGGTTTGACTTCTTATGTCGTGTCAGTAACGAAGGCACTGTCCATCACTTATATTACTGGAAAAAATTGGATCAGTCTGTTGTCTGAGTACAAGCTGAATCCCTATGATGAACTGCAGTTTGGTTTAACAAAAACGCCACAATTAGTCCTTCTCGCGTTTAGAAGAAATGAAGAAAAAGACTGGATCAAGGTCACGGATCCTAGTCAAGTTAGAAAGCTGATCATAGCAGACCAGACACGATCGCCGCTGTCTCGCACATCGGTACCACCTTCAGCAACGGATCGAGCACCGACAGTTGCTCTAGCACTGACAGCGGCAGCAGCTCAGTCTGATCCAGCTGAGGATTGGGCACCGACCGCGTCAGCGGATCAGTCTGATCTACCGGAGGATCGGGCATCGACACCGGCACCTGCTCCGACACCGGCACCAGCTCTACAAGGAGCACCATCTCCGGCAGCAGCAGCGGCTTCGGCACCTGCACCAACACTTGCACTTGCATCTGCTCCGGCCCATGCAGTTGCACCGGCAACAGACTGGGCTGCAGTTCGCACTTCATATACCAAAGTCCTTACGAAAACCGACATGTCCACCTTCTTGGTAAGCATTGGCCGCCCAAGTGCTTCGTTCTTTTTTTCTTTTCATGTTGTTTCACATGATTCACTGTGTTGATCTAACTGTTTGGGTATGTCTTCTTGTTTGCAAACAGAGAATTCCTAGAGCAACGAGGGAGTCGTTCAACAATCCGGGCGACCGCGGCCAAGTTTCTCTTACCATGGGCAGCCTTGGTGTGAATGAACCTGCTCAATATACCGTAAGTACAAAGGATGGTCGCATGATGGTTGATGCTAAAGGATGGTCAAGGTTCAAATCTAAATCATATCTTGCGGTAGGGGATGATGTCAAAATCGAACTTTCTTGGCAAGGAGAGCTGGTCCAAATCAACTTTGAAATTCTTCAGTAGCAGCACGCAACTGCCGAACTGATCTATCCTCCGAGAGATTTTGATGTAATAATCTGGCATGGTGAAACAAGTGTCCTGTGTGCATAAGTAGTACGACAGTATTATTTATCACATGGTATATCGTTGATAGAATTGCAACTCTGATTGCTGGTTAGGAACTGTCGTTCGATTTCATTCCAACAGCTGTCGTGCATTATTCAATTTTGTGTATTCGCCTTGCGACAACATCTAAAACCAGCGCCGTACCGATCGCTTGCAATATGAAAAGCGCTGAGGTAGAACAAATGGGCCCCCAAACATGTAGGGTGGGCCTGCGGCTCAAAGTCCAGAACCGTGAGCCTGTCTGAGTATTATATTCTCAGCTGAACCCCCATAGAAAAAGCTGAACTCCCATAATGCCCGTGCGTTGCACGTAACATCAAGATGCATTTGTATGAGTATTTTATCTTGTGAGAGAAAAGGATGAACGAGGGAAGGCCTTATTTGCAAATGTGGAGAGGTGTGTGGGTACCTTTTTGCAAAATTGCCATAGTATCCTTCCTATCCGTCAGATATAAATCGGACGACCTATATTGCAGGATGGCAGGCACACCATCATCACCAACTCGTCTATACTATGTTAAAAACAACTCTTTTTTTATAATTACTAGCAAGATGCCCATGCGTTGCACGGAACATCAAGATGCATTTGTATGAGTAGTTTATCTTGTGGGAGAAAAGGATGAACGAGGGAAGGCCTTATTTGCAAATGTTGAGTCGGTGTGGGTATCTTTTTGCAAAATTTCCATTTTCCTTCCTATCCGTCAGATATAAATCGGACGGCTTATATTGCAGGATGGCAGGCACACCATCATCACCAACTTTGTTTTTTATAAGAGTAGAGATATATGTTATATATATTCCCCTTGATTTTTCTTATGTATAAAGTTGTGATATAAAAGATTTGTATATTTCTTTACAGAGGGAGTATCTCTCTGTCAAAAATATATTTATGTGTAACTAGTTACTCCTGTCTTTCTACTTCCTTTCGCTGATATGTGGGGCAACCAGCAACGGGGTCCATGTGCCATATGCACAAATTAGAGTGCACAACTGCATGGTAGACACACCCCGGTCGTAGCGCCGTAGTAATGCCCAATGAGCCGTGAAATCACAACCCCCCTTTCCGGCTTTAGCAGTAAGCTGGACGGACGAAGCGGCAATATTTCACTGGGCCTGAATCTCCTTCTCCCTTGTCTGCTTGTTCAGAGAAAAACCCCTCTCGGCGATTGCATAGGATTTTCTCATGGAGAACTAGGTACGAATTCTTCATCCATCCCCGATAAATCCAAGTCCCTTGGTCGCAGGTAATCCTAGGATGGCAGCCGCCGCCGTTGATGCATTTTTCTTCCTACTAAATCTAGTGTGTTTCATTTGCAGTGCCCAAAGTGCGAGGACCCTACAGGTTTCTGCGCCCTCGGCGAGACGCCGCACTTGTTCCTTCTCATCCTAACACAACATTTTGAAACGTGCACAGTATGTTCCTAGAATCCTCTTTTCTATCCGGGAGGGTGGGTGTTTTTTTGAACATGTTGTGTTCTCATTTTATTGTTCTTGCAGCGTATTATTTGCTCTGCCAGAACACAAGTACTCAAGATGCTCGGCCTTGCCATAACTGAATACACTAGTTTAATGGTCACAGTGAAGACAAGCCATGGATATAAGTTCCGAGTTGGGTTCATGAACCAAGAAGATCGCTGCTTTTTTTATGGCCGAACTTGGATAAACTTTCTCAAGTATTACGGACTGAAAGTTGGCGCACGGATGTTGATGGAAATAGCAGAACCTGGTCTCATCTTCACTGCGATCTTCCACCACGACGTCGTTCCAATTGTTCATCCATGTTAGTTTTGTATCTGGTTCTTGCTTGTTGCCTCGATTACTTCTTAATCCACCTATTTTGTCTAACTAATCACAATTTAACTTTAGAAGTAGCAATGAATCTCTCACGAAGATGCTACTTCTAACTAATATTTTCTTATAATTGGTGGCACGTGTAGGTTTTTTCAGAGTTAAGCAGTCTGCTCGTTTGTTACTGATGGCACTGAAGTTGACTGGATCGACATCCACAAGTTCCTACACTTTACTGATCCTCTTGAGGTCCTTGTGGGGCGTTTCAATGGTGGAAGGCCACGTGGGATATGTGTGTCACTGCTGCAATCGTTGAACAGGTCCAACTGTGTTGAGAAACTTATGGTACGAGCTATTTTCTGTTATATATGTTGTTCATAAAATATTGCTTATACACAGTTTTACAACTGTGATCTTCTTGAAACAGGAACTGCCCAGTTCTATTGTTCCTATACAGATGCCTGACCATGGTCGGGTCAGACTTGCGCTTGGTCACAACATGATGTTTATGTCGACCTACTCAATTCCCCTTGGAGGTGAAAAGATACTTATTCATGGGTGGTCTTAAATAATGAAGGCCCGTCCATCTTGGAGAATAGGACAGAAGATTATGTTCATGCTTTTCCATGGCTCTAAAGCGAATATCCTGTTTATTGACCACATTGCGAGATGAAGCCGCTTTTAGAAGGTTGTGGATGCGTGGGGTGGTGGTCCTAGGGCTTGGCGGCCTCACATTTGGTTAACTGTAAGCAAAGTAGCACTGTTCGAGGCATGCTTTGTACAGTTGAACCTGTATAAGTACTCATACTGCTTTCAGCTTTGGTTGTTAAGTGCCCCTGCTGGTTTCAGTTAAGGTTATTAAGTACTCCTGCTACTTTTACAGTCTGTCGTGTTTCTTGAGTCCTATCTTCCTCTAGCCGCCAAAACTAAATCAGCGCCGGTGGGGCCGCCTGCTTCCGCCTCCCATGGCTGGCTGCGCCTCAACGCACACATCGCCGCCCCACCGTCTCCTAAATTGTTAACGCCGATGTCCTCCGTGCGGTTTGGTGCACTCGCTGCGGCGCCGCCCTCTTGCGTTGTCAACATGGTCAATAAACAATAGGAATCGACAGAAGTACGTGGATAGGATGACAGTAGGGGCCCACCATGTCAGCATATGGAAAAATAAAATGCTTCCTCCTAGTGTTTTCCTGACATCTGGGACCCACGTCATTGTGAGCGTATATACTCAATAGACAAGAGAACAACACAGGATCGGCTGACACCTGGGACGTAGCTGCTCGAGCAGTATTTTTTTTGTTATTGTTGAGATGGAGCAGGGTTTGAACTGGGCTGTGGCCCGTCTAGCCCAGGCTTATATTTTCTGTTCACCATGTGACCAGCCCAGCTATTTTTTCTTTGTAAAAATGAGCCCAATTTATTTTTTCTGAAGAATACCCTATCCAGGCCTACTTATTTTTCTATGCCCTGATGGGCTGCAACTCTTTCAAGACGCCTGCAAATCTTGAAAGTAATATGAAATGGGTTGTAAATATAAAAACAGATGACAAATTGGCAATTACTTTATATTTTTTTTTCACATTTTCAGATTCCTATTTCACTGGGAATTAACCCAATTTAAATATATCTTCAAAGCACTTTAAATGTGGCTCGACATTTCGGTATTAAATAGTTTGGAACCCATAGAAATATGCGAAATTGGCCCTGGCCAACCAAAAAAAATGACTGCAATAAATTGCATAAGAAGTTACCATGAGCTATATATAAATTATTAAAAAAAGAAGGAGTGGTCTGACTTTTGGGCCTGTTTAGTTGACGCGTATGCAAGATTTTTTAGTTATTATATACGTCAACAAACGATTCTAGCAGACGTCCGTTGGATGTCAATCCAACGGCCGTCGTGTTTCTTCAATCTATGAACTTCTTGCTCCAGCCACCAAAGCAGCGCCGGCGGGACCGCCTGCTCCCGCCTCCCGTGGCCGGCAATGCTGCCGCGCAGGCCTCAGCGCCCCCTACTACTCCGACCGCTGGCCAGGGCATCCCTCTACTCACCCACACCCCCTGTTATTCTGCGGCGACGTCAGCCTCACACCGTAGCCGAACCGGTGAACCCTCGTACTCCTCTCCGCACGGGCTTCCACTGCCGCGTCTTCCCCGGCTCCGCGTCGTCCCCTTCCTAGGCCTCGTCGTCGTCCACCGCCCTCGTGCTCTCGACGCGGCGTGGTCAACGTGGTCAAGGAAAGACTTCCATCGGACGTGGACTATAAGTGGAGAGGTTGACAGCTGGGTCCACGGCCGCAGCAAGGAAGTGCCCCCTTATTACACGGAAAATAATTATTCCTCCACCTGACAGCATGGACCCACCGGACGGGCCACCGTATTTCGCGAAAAAAACATTTCCCCCCTGACTGCTGGGACCCACCAGCTACATCTTCGCACGCAAGGAAGTGCATCCGGGCAAAAAAAAATGATTCGCCCCCGTGACTGCTGGGACCCACTAGCTACATCTTTGCACGCAAGGAAGTGCGTCCCAAAAAAAAACGATTCGCCCCCCTGACTGCTGGGACCCACCAGCTACATCTTCGCACGCAAGGAAGTTCCTGACAGTCGGGACCCACCTGGTCGAAGTGTACGTAGCATTGTCATTCTGGTCGTGAACGTGTATGTACATATATACTGGTGGATGTAGAGGCGCGCACGTGTCGTAGTAGAGGCGCGCACGTAGCATGTACACGTACGTACATCGGCCAGGGTGCAAGAAAGAAAATACGGCCACGTATGTGTACATACGGGCGGGGTCTCAAACACCTACTCGCGCATATATACGTACGGCCAGGGCTCGTGTACATTGGTTGGGTTGGAACGGAGAAACAGCATCGTCGTCGTGTTCATGGGGAGCCAACCGGCTGGGTCGGAATGGAATGCGTGGTCGTGTTCATCGGGAGGGCTTGGACGGAACAGGCGATGGAAACGAGGCCTGGTGTACCGCAGAACGGAGGAAACGACCTTGTATTCGACCGGTCGCGTTCGAAACGGGGTCCTGTTGATCGGGAGGGGTGTGGCGTACCGCAAAACGGACGAAACGGACCTCCTACGGTCGAAACGGGGGTCCTGTTGATCGGGAGGGGTGTGGCGTACCGCAAAACGGACGAAGCAGACCTCCTACGGTCGAAACGGGGGTCTTGTTGATCGGGAGGGGTGTGGCGTACCGCAAAACGGACGAAACGGACTTGTGTTGGAGCGCTACGGTCGAAACGGGGGTCCTGTCCATTGGGAGGGGTGTGGCAGACCGCAAAACGGGACTCCACGGGATACTGTTCATCTCCACCGTCGACCTCCTCCAGCCTTCACGGGCTACCGTCGACCTCCTCCAGCCTCCACGGGCTCCTGTTCATGCAGCCTCCACCGCGCGCTACTCCACCGGCTACTGTTCAACAACCCCTCCACGGGCACCCCTCCACCGTCTACTGTTCATCCAACCCTCCACACCACGGGGTCCTGTTCATCCACCCCTCCACGGGTACCCCTCCACCATCTACTGTTCATCCATCCCTCCACACCATGGGGTCCTGTTCATCCACCCCTCCACGGGCACCCCTCCACCGTCTACTGTTCATCCAGCCCTCCACACCATGGGGTCTTGTTCATCCAGAGGCAACGCCACTGCTCACTTTTCATCCAACCCCCCCTCCCCCCCCGCAGCGCTCACTGTTCATCCAATCGATCGGCTTCAGTTAGTAGCAGTAGCGAAGGAATCGCTCGATCGGGTTCAGTTAACAACCATCGATCGATCGCCCGGGTTCAGTAACGCGTAGCCTGCAGTGCAATCGCTCGGGTTTAGTTAGAGCCCAACGCCCCGCTCGGGTTCAGTTAGAGCCAACGCCTCGCACACACGCGCGTACATGTACGAGAGAAATGCGCATCGCTCGGCCCCCGACCTCCCACCGTAACCGGGAACTCCTCGAAATTTTCCTCGCCCTCGCTTCTACCATTGTTTTTTCCGTCATGGACGGCCCAAAGAATACCATGCAGCTGCGTCTCCGGCCCGCCCAGGACGAAAAGCCCATTTTCTGTCATGATTTTTTGTCATAGAAGTAGGAGCCCACCACATCTATGATGATACCGGGTTTTGCGCAATTATTGTCATAGAAGTGTCATATGTATGACAGAATTTTTTTTCGTTCGGCCCAAAATGTCACGGATGTGTCTTTTTTTTGTAGTGCATGGAGCAGCGTCTGCATGACATTATATTCCCATGCAATGGTCTTCTCTTTTTCTCTACATGTTCAGTACGACTGTGTACAATAACTGACATGCATAATAAAAAACATAGTTAGATTATGTAAGGCCTAAAGGGTGCATACAGAAATCAAGGAAAATGATAGCAAACGAGTGGATAGATCCAAAACTAATGATAGCAGGTAGATTATAGCTTCAGTTCAAAAAGATAGATGATGGATCATCTACTGTTTGTTGCCCATCCAATATGAACCACATAGAAGACCCCAGATGAACCAGATAGTAGACAGATAATATTCGTTGCTGCCTCGATATGTGCCCCTGATACGTCTCCAACGTATCTATAATTTTATATTGTTCCATGCTATTATATTACCCGTTTTGGATGTTTATGGGCTTTACTTTACACTTTTATATCGTTTTTGGGACTAACCTACTAATCGGAGGCCCAGTCCGAATTGCTGTTTTTTTGCCTATTTCAGTGTTTCGAAGAAAAGGAATATCAAACGGAGTCCAAACGGTATGAAACCTTCGGGGGCGATCTTTTTGGAACAAACGCAATCCACGGGACTTGGAGTGGACGTCAAGCAACAGAGGAGGCGGCCACGAGGGTGCTTAGTGTGCCCCCTGGGGGTGGGCGCACCCCCACCCTCGTGGGCCCCTCGAGTGTCCACCGACCAACTTCTTCCTCCTATATATACACCCGTACCCTGAAACCATCATAGGCGACCATGAAAACCTAATTCCACTGCCGCAACCTTCTGTATCCGTGAGATCCCATCTTGGAGCCTTCGCCGGCACTCTGCCGGAGGGGGAATCGACCATGTAGGGCCTCTACATCATCTCCAAGGCCTCCCCTATGAGTTGTGAGTAGTTTACCATAGACCTTCGGGTTCATAGTTATTAGCTAGATGGCTTCTTCTCTCTCTTTGGTTCTCAATACAAAGTTCTCCTTGATCTTCTTGGAGATCTATTTGATGTAACTCTTTTTGCGGTCTGTTTGTTGAGATCCGATGAATTGTGGGTTTATGGTCAAGTTTATCTATGAGAAATATTTGAATCTCCTCTGAATTGTTTTATGTGTGATTAAGCTATCTTTGCAAGTCTCTTCGAATTATCAGTTTGGTTTGACCTACTAGATTGATCTTTCTTGCAATGGGAGAAGTGATAAGCTTTGGGTTCAGTCTTGCGGTGTCCTTTCCCAGTGACAGCAGGGGCAGCAAGGCACGTATTGTATTGTTGTCATCAAGGATAAAAAGATGGGGTTTATATCATATTGCATGAGTTTATCCCTCTACATCATGTCATCTTTCTTAATGCGTAACTCCGTTCTTTATCAACTTAATACTCTAGATGCAGGTAGGAGTCAGTCGATATGTGGAGTAATAGTAGTAGATGCAGGCAGGAGTCGATCAACTTGTCACGGACATGATGCCTATATACATGATCATGCCTAGATAATCTCATAACTATGCGCTTTTCTATCAATTGCTCGACAGTAATTTGTTCACCCACCGTAATACTTATGCTATCTTGAGAGAAGCCAAAAGTGAAACCTATGGCCCCCGGGTCTATCTTTTATCATATAAGTTTTCCATCTACTTTTATTTGCATCTTTTATTTTCCAATCTATATCATAAAAATACCAAAAATATTTATCTTATCATATTATCTCTATCAGATCTCACTTTCGCAAGTGGCCGTGAAGGGATTGAAAACCCCTTTATTGCATTGGTTGCGAGGTTCTTGTTTGTTTGTGTAGGTGCGTGGGACTTTTGAGGAGGCTCCTACTGGATTGATTCCTTGGTTCTCAAAAACTGAGGGAAGTACTTACGCTACTTTGCTGCATCGCCCTGTCCTCTTCAAGGAAAACCAATGCAAGCTCAAGACGTAGCAAGAAGGATTTCTATGGCCGTTGCTGGGGAGGTCTTCGCTCAAGTCAAGACATACCAAGTACCCATCACAAACTCATCTCCCTCGCATTACATTATTTGCCATTTGCCTCTTGTTTTCCTCTCCCCCACTTCACCCTTGCCGTTTTATTTTCCCTCTCTTTCCCAATCTCCTCTCTCTTTCGCTTGCCCTTTTTGTTTGCTTGTGTGTTGGATTGCTTGCCGCGATGGCGCAAGATAATACCAAATTGTGTGACTTTTCCAATACCAATAATAATGATTTCCTTAGTACTCTGATTGCTCCTCTTAATGATGTTGAGTCTTGTGAAATCAATGCTGCTTTGCTGAATCTTGTTATGAAAGATCAATTCTCCGGCCTTCCTAGTGAAGATGTCGCTACCCATCTAAACAACTTTGTTGATTTGTGTGAGATGCAGAAGAAGAAAGATACGGATAATGATATTGTTAAATTGAAGTTATTTCCGTTTTCACTTAGAGATCATGCTAAAGTTTGGTTTTCGTCTTTTGCCTAAGAATAGTATTGATTCATGGAATAAGTGCAAAGATGCTTTTATCTCTAAGTATTTTCCTACCGCTAAGATCATCTCTCTTAGGAATGATATTATGAATTTTAAACAACTTGATCATGAGCATGTTTCCCAATCTTGGGAAAGAATGAAATTGGTGATTCGCAATTGGCCTACTCATGGTTTGAACTTATGGATGATCATACAAAAATTTTAAGCCGGATTGAATTTTGCTTCTAGAAATCTTTTAGATTCGGCCGTGGTAGGCACTTTTATGGAAATCACCTTAGGAGAAGCTACTAAACTCCTTGATAACATTATGGCTAATTATTCTCAATGGCACACCAAAAGATCTACTAGTAAGAAAGTGCATGCTATAGAAGAAATTAATGTTTTGAGTGGAAAGATGGATGAACTTATGAAATTGTTTGCTACTAAGAGTGCTCCTATTGATCCCAATGATATGCCTTTGTCTACTTTGATTGAGAATAATAATGAATCTATGGATGTGAATTTTGTTGGTAGGAATAAGTTTGGCAACAACGCTTATAGAGGAAACTTTAATCCTAGACCATTCCCTAGTAATTCCTCTAATAATTATGGTAATTCCTACAACAATTCTTATGGAAATTTTAATAAGATGCCCTCTGATTTTGAGAATAGCGTTAAAGAATTTATGATCTCTCAAAAGAATTTTAATGCCTTGCTTGAAGAAAAATTGCTTAAAGTTGATGATTTGGCTAAGGACATTGATAGGCTTTCGCTTGATGTTGATTCTTTGAAACTTAGATCTACTCCTCCTAAGCATGATATCAATGAGTCTCTCAAAGCTATGAGAATTTCCTTTGATGAGTGCAAATAAAGAACCGCTAGATTGCGTGCTAAGAAATATTGCTTTGTAAAAGCGTGTTCTTCTAGTTTCCATGAAAATAATGATGAAGATCTAAAAGTTATTGATGTATCCCCTATTAAATCTTTGTTTTGCAATACGAATCTTAAAAATGATGGGACTGGAGATGAGTTAACTTTAGTTAAAAGGTGTCCCAATAATTCGGAGTTTGTAGATCTTGATGCTAAATTTGGTAAAAGTGGGATTGGAGAGGTAAGACTTTAAATAGTATTGAACCCACTATTATGGATTTCAAGGAATTTAATTATGATAATTGTTCTTTAATAGATTGTATTTCCTTGTTGCAATCTGTGTTGAATTCTCCTCATGCTTATAGTCAAAATAAAGCTTTTACCAAACATATTGTTGATGCCTTGATGCAATCTTATGAGGAAAAACTTAATTTGGAAGTTTCTATACCTAGAAAACTTTATGATGAATGGGAACCTACTATAAATATTAAAATTAAAGATCATGCGTGTTATGCTTTGTGTGATTTGGGTGCTAGTGTTTCCATGATTCCAAAAACTTTATGTGATATTCTAGGTTTCCATGATCTTGATGATTGCTCTTTAAATTTGCACCTTGCGGATTCCACCATTAAGAAACCTATGGGAAGGATCAATGATGTTATTATTGTTGCAAATAGGAATTATGTGCCCGTAGATTTTATCGTTCTTGATATAGATTGGAATCTTTCATGTCCTATTATTCTTGGTAGACCTTTCCTTAGAACAATTGGTGATATTATTCATATGAAGGAAGGGAATATTAGATTCCAATTTCCATTAAGGAAAGGCATGGAGCACTTTCCAAGAAAGAAAGTCAAATTACCTTATGAATCTATCATGCGAGCTACTTATGAATTGAGTGCCAAAGATGGCACTACTTAGATCTATCCTCGCTTTTATGCCAAGCTAGGGGCGTTAAATGATAGCGCTAGATGGGAGGCAACCCAA